>NC_133773.1:147646087-147655956 GCF_003597395.2 Chelonoidis abingdonii | reverse complement strand
TACATGAACACAAGCATAAGAATGGCCGTACCAGGGAGACCAAAGGTCCATCTACCCAGTATCCTGTCTGCCGACAGGTGCGCCAATGCCAGGTGCCCCAAGGGAGTGAAACCTCAACAGCATGATCAAGTGATCTCTCTCCCATGCCCATCACTCCACCTCTGACAAACAGAGGCTAGGGACACCACTTTCTTTACCCTTCCTGGCTAATAGCCATTTATGGACTTAGCCACCCATGAATTATCCAGTTCCCTTTAAACATGTATAGTCCCAGCCTTCACACACCTCTCAGGCAAGGAGTCGCACACAAGTTCACTGTGCCTGCGTGAGAGAAACTTCCTTTTATTTGTTTTTAAACCTGTAGCCTATTATTCTTGGGTGCCATCAGTATGGGATAGTTAACTATCCTTATCCAACTTTCTCCAACATCACTCATGATTTTATAGATCTTCATATCCCCTTAGTCTCCGTCAGTGAGACACTTAGGATTTGGTAGTCCAGATTCCGTAAACAATGGTATAGATCTGAAGAGTCCTCGCTTCTTTAAATCTTTCGTATGAGACTCTCTTCTCAACCCCTAATCATATTCAGTTCCTCTCTTCTAGTTAACCTTTCCGCCTTAGGTTGAGGACTGGGAATCCCGGTGAGGCTGCCAGGGGATAGAAGACCAAAAGGCAAATACCCTGATACCATATAGGCTCGCTTAAATTTACTTGCCACGGATCCCATATTTCAGACGAAGAGCGACGTAGTATCCTTATACCAAAGCTAGTGAAATATCAAAATTGTTTATGTCGGTTTCTCAGACAATCTATTGGCACCGGCCATCTTAACACCATATAGTTATTACTCATGTATTAGGCGCGCGCCTACACACCTTCACACCACTGAGTTGGTCGAAAAACACGCACCGTTATCATTCTATAGGATGGACGGAGGAACATGCAATCCATAAGCAGGACATCCATGTAAATAATGCAATAGTTATCCAGTCTTTATTCTCAAGATGTTAAGGGCTGCTACCAGGACCCTTTTTTAATATAGATATTCCCCCTACATCAGGCTGCGATTATAATTAGTACTTTTTTGATTCGTCACGCCTATTTCCTCTCAACACTCCCTCTTTGTTTAATGACCGTGGTACATCTTTCCAGAGCATAACATAAACTATCCTGTTCTGCTTTTCTTTCACAATGAAGACTGACTTGCGCCCATTACGGTGATCCTTACTTCACTCGCGTGGACATCTCTTCAAACTTAGGATGATAATATATCGCAAATCACGATAGCCACCTTCCACCCAAGATCTCATATTTGTTATTGCTTATCCAGCTTTGGGACTGTAGGAATAGGTTAGTTCAAAAATTTATGTTCCCAATGTGCCGCACCTTACATCCATATGTTATGCATTTATAGTGTTACACAACGTTGAGGGCTTATTTTTTTTCCAAATGTGCACATTCATATTTTCGTACTCCATTTGTTGCCCTACATTTATCCACACCAAATCCCTATAGTTTGTGAGAATCTTTGGAGAAAATGTTTTCCTAATTTACCACCAGTATTCTGTTCTGTTTGTCGGCTCTCATTCGCTTAGTTATACTTATCTTGGATCATAGAGATTTTTTATTTGAAGTTGTATCCTTCCCACTGCAACTGCAATCTTTGTCTGCAGCTCCTTAACTATCTTAGCTACGAACTGTTATCTTTACGTATCCTTTCCTCCCAGACAGTGCATAGAAAATACAATTGATAGCTCAGAACTTCGGCATCACTGTGGATCTTAGACCCCTCCTCTTTCGGCGGAAACAGATCCATATTATCGAAATAAAACACAGTTGAATAGTACGCATGGCTCGCCTCTCATCCATTCTGGGACTGATCAGAAAACCTCTTACGCATGTTGGGAGTGATCCTACACCAACTCCAGTCTACTCTCCCTTCCACCCTTTTGACCTCGTTCCTCCATTAAATTCCTCGCAAACTGTATAACAGGATTCATTTTATTCTCCCACCCTATCTTGGCGTTCCCCCATTAACAGCACTTTACATTTATACATGGACAACGAGATTCCTTCTCAAATTCGCGAATTTGGAAGAAAGGATCTCCCCGACCCTCATTGCTCCCAAAAGTTTCTGCAGAAAAGTCCTTTAAAATTACAGTACAATAAGAGCGCCTTTGTCTGCAGGATGCCGGGTGAGGACCCCACCCTTTTTCAAAGGTTTTTCGTCCACTGGAATAATTTTCTAATTGAACACACCCCCATATTCCAAACATGGAACCTCAACTTAGAGTATAAGCATCCTAGTCCTATGATGCACAACACAGTGAATTTTCCCTTTCACTGTTAGACAGAAAACCAGCCCTTCCAAAGTAGTATGCATCTAACTATTAGGAGCTACGAATCAAAGGTAACATGTGGATTTCCCCTATTTGCTGAGTCACGCTAGAAACAATTCTATTAAGTGTGATCCCTTATTTGAACCTCCTAAAATGTCTAGTCTTATACTAGATTTCTCGTATGCCGTGCTCTGACGAAGTTATCTTATTCCTTAAGACTGTAGATATCTGACTTCGTGGTCTTGCAGACTATTAATTTGCCAGCGCGAGCTACATCTCTAGATGATGTTGAGACCTTCACTCCTTTAAGAGGATTTCTGTGGTAACTATGCCCTTACGTTTAAGCGATATTTCCAATCATATGGATCACTGTCTAGAGCCCTTTTTAATATATACTTTGAACGATTGCTGATACTGTTAAGAACTAGAAACCTATGGTTCTACCAGTACAACCTGGGTTAGCTATACTATGAAGAGCCTTGATTCTTGCATTAAAAGACGCATCAACATTGATGCGTTTTACAATACATCCATAGGAAACTTCAGTTTGGAGTTCTGAACATGCCATCTACGTCCGACTGTTTCGTTGACGCCTCTGGTGACTTGTTAATCTGTTAGGAGAACTTTATCTCAAATTGGGTGAATGCCATCTTATGGATTTCCCTCCACACCGGTGACTTCTTGCGTTCTATAATTGGATCACGAGTTTATCAATTTGAATTTAAACATTCTCAACCCTCACAAACTTCACCTCCCTCTATACGTGACAAAAGCCGGCTACACTCTCAGAATGACTGTTGTACAGTGGATACTCTCCCCAAGACTGGTCAACACATCCCTCAGCTGAAGATCTATCGAAAGACAGGCACCAGAGCGTGACACAGGTACCTATGGATTCAGTCCCTATATTCTCAGTCCTCAGCTGTGCAACAGAAATGAAACTCTTTATCGAAAGCGATAAAAGACTATAAGTGCTTGCCATTTAGCGTTTAGGTCTCGCACTAAGATATCTCTGCTATTCCCTGGCCCTTTCTAGAGATATCTGTGGTTTAGTAGAAAAGGACGACGTGGCAAGGTCCTGCGTAAGTCTCCCGGCCGGGCTGGCCTAGAGGGGAGAGATATACACACAAACAGTCTCGTAGGACAGCGTGAGAGGGTGGCTGATTGGCCGGGAAGGCTTGGAGGTAAGCAGTCGAGCAGCCCGCTTGGCCAGTAGGAACCTCCGCGCGAATAGCCTTGATTTGTGGTATCCGAAGTGCGCTAGGGCGCAGCTTAATGAGAACGGGGGCAGAAAGTGCCACGCCAGGACCGACTACCAAACTGAGGAGATCCTCAGTAAACACGGCCTCCTATATTATAAAGGACCAAGGAGGCAAGGAGAGGACCAAGCGTAGCTAAAAACGATAAGTAATCACTCTCATAGAAGCTGTCCTGAATACTCGACGCAGGAGGACAAGACCAGAGTCCTAGTGGTGGCAGATGACAGAACAAGGAGCAATGGTCTCAAGTTGCAGTGGGGGAGGTCTAGGTTGGATATTAGGAAAAACTTTTTCACTAGGAGGGTGGTGAAGCACTGGAATGGGTCACCCTTGCCCCGCCTTCTGCCCCGAGGCCCCACCCTGCTCACTCCCTTTCACTGGGCTGGGGCAGAGGATTGGGGTGTGGGAGGGGGTGAGGACTTCAGCTGGGTGTACATGCTCCAGGGTGGGGCCAGAAATGAGGGATTATGGGTTCAGGAGGGGGCTCCAAACTGGGGCTGAGGAGTTCAGAGGGCAGGAGGGGGCTCAGGATTGGGACAGGGGGGTTGGGGTGTGGGAGAGGGTTAGGGGTGTGGGCTCCAAGCAGGCAGCGCTTACCTCAGGCGGCTCCTGGAAGCAACTGGCATGTCCCTCTGGTTCCCAGGCTCAGGGTGGCCAGGTGGCTCTGCATACTGTCTCTCCCTGCAGGCACTGCTCCCGCAGCTCCCACTGGCTGCAGTTCCTGGCCAATGGGAGCTCAGACTCAGGGCGCAGAGACCCCTGGCTGCCCCTGTGCCTAGGAGCTGGACATGCTGGCTGCTTCAGGGAGCTGCTTGGAGCCAGGCAGGGAGCCTGTCTTAGCCCCACTGTGCTGCCGATCAGACTTTCAGTGGCCTGGTCAGCAGTGCTGCCCAGAGCTGCTCAGGGTCCCTTTTCGACAGGGCGTTCCAGAGGAAAAGCGGATGCCTGGCAACCCTATCTGTGCTCCCTTCCCCACAGCTCTGCCGGTGCCCCTCACTCCTGGCTCACAGCCACTGCTACCCCAGCCCTGCCCCCCCCAGCTCTGCCAGTGCCCCTCACTCTCGACTCGCAGCCCCTGCTACCCCAGCTCTGCCCTCCCCAGCTCTGCCAGTGCCCCTCACTCCTGGCTCGCAGCCCCTGCTACCGCAGCCCTGTCCCCCACAGCTCAGCTGCTGCTCCTGAATCCTCACCTGCCGCCCTAGCCCTGTCTCACCTGCTGATGCTCCTCACTCCCAACACGCAGCCCCCTGGGACCCCAGTCCTGGGCTCTGCATAGACCATTAACTACTCTGTGATGTTTTACACTGCTCCCTGCATGACAGCAGCTCACTGGAGGCAGGTGGTGATGCCTCCTTGTTTGGGGTCAGCCCTCCAGAGCAGCAGGACTGCACCCTACCCCCACCCGCCCCAGAGCTCTCACCGTCTCATACTTGGCGAAGCCCCCCATGACAGCTGGGTCCACGATGCCGTTGAGGAGCATGGAAAGTGGATTGACAGGCAGGCTGGGCTCGCTGTGGTGCCGGTTGATCTCGGTCAGGATTTTCTCATTGGTTTTCTTCATGGTCTCGATGGCATTTTCCAGGGGGCTGATGATGGTCTGGGCCGGGGCAGGGAGGCTATTAAGTGGCTGCAAAGGGCTGGGGGGGCTCAGCCCATTTCACCCAGGGCCCCCCGGCTGGCCACAATTCCACCTGAGAACAGGCAGCACTGGGCAGGCTGTGATCCCCCACAGGGACCCCACCACAAACCTCACCTGCCCGCGTCCAAGCTGCTCCGAAGGTCACGTCACCCGTTTGCACCCCAACACGCCGGATCTCTCCAGGCCCAGGGAGAGGAGGGTTGGGGAGGCCGAGGCCTGGTTCTGCTGCCTCCACACCCTGTGGCCGGGGACTCCTGGGCAAGGCAGGATTTCTTCCCTAGACCCCACACCAGCAGGGCTGGAGTCACCTCCCTGCACTACCTCTGGGGCTCACCAGGCAGCTGGGACACTGGATCCAGATTGAACCAGGTGTGTGCCCCCACCAGACCTTGCACAGCTCCCAGCGAGGCGGGGGGGGGAGGTTCAGTTTGCTCTCAGGACAGGCCAAGAGTAAGGAACCACTCAGAGCGCCAGGGGGTCAGAGAGTCAATGGCAGCACCAGTGCCTCGCAGCCGGGAGCTGAGCAGAGACCCCAGCTGAGAACAAAGGCCAGGGCAGGGGTGGGAGGGGCTAAGTGTCTGTGTGGGTAGGAGGGCATCCCCCCCCCGGATGCCCGGCACCCCCCCGCTTCCCACCTCCCCCAGTTCCGCCCTTGCCAGGGCCTCACCCTGGCGGTGGCTGTGACCATAAACCAGCGCAGGATCCCAGGCAGCGGATAGGCTGTCACGTAGGTCGTTCTCTCGATCCACATGGTCTGGGGGGTGCAGAACTCAGTCATCACATGGGCCTTGGCTGAGGGAAGCTGAACAGCTCCTCCCACCTGGGAACCCCCTGGCCCCCCCAAGCACAGGGCCCCCCTGATGCTCCCTTGCCCCCTCCCCCGAGCATAGGGCCCTCGATGCTCCCTCGTCCCCCCAGAGCACAGCTCCTCCCCCACTCCCCAGGACCCCCCCGAGCATAAGGTGTCCCCCAGTGCTCCCTTGCCCCCTCCCCCGAGCACAGGGCTCTCCCATTGCTCATTCCCACCCTGACACACCTGCACCCCCCATTCCCCCCTAAGCATGGGGCTCCCCCAGGAATTGGCTCACCGCAAACTCATTGTCAGGGTCCTTTGGGCCTTTCCTGAAGGGCCGCGAGTAGCTGAACTGCTGGATGTTGTTGGCTTTATAGAAACTGCAGGAAGAAGGTGGGGTCAGCGTCGTGGTGGGGGGCAGCATTGGAGGGGCACTCCCTCCATGTACTGCACCCTGTCCCAGGACCTGCATCAACTCCCCGCCCCAGCACCCTTCCTGGCCCCCTGGGGAATTGCCCTCCTGGGCCTGGGGACCCACCCCCTGAGCACCCTTCCTGGCCCCCTGGGGAATTGCCCCCCTGTGCCTGGGGACCCACCCCCTAAGCACCCATCCTGGCCCCCTGGGGAATTGCCTCCCTGGGCCCGGGGCCCCACCCCCTGAGCACCCTTCCTGGCCTCCTGGGGAATTGCCCCCCGGGCCCGGGGCTCACCCCCCGAGCACCCTTCCTGGCACCAAGACCTGCAGGTGGGGGGCACTGGCATGCCCACCTTGGGGGTTCTGGGCCCTGGGCACTCACTTGACAATCTGCTCGGGGACGTTCCTGCCCCTGAATCGGTCCCTGGCCTCCTCCACGGGCTGCACGGTGAAGCACTGGATATCTGGGCCGAGTGAAGGAGCAGCCAGAGCACAGGTCTGTTCCAGGCTGAGCCTTGCTGGGACGCCCCCAGGACCCCTGTGCCTGCCACACCCAGCCAGACCCCTGCATAAGGGAAGCCCCGTGGTGGGGCATGCTTGGGCCTACACGGGGCACACTCGGGGGAGGGGAGGGCCTATGTGGGGCGTGCTTGGGATGGGGGACACGCTCTGCCAGGCTCCCGTGCCCAGTGTAACACCGACAGATCCCCGTGGTCGGCAGGCGGGATCGAACCAGCGACCTCGGGAGCTTAGTGCACGAGCTAAAAGCCAGCCGGCTGTAGGGCAGACTCATCATCTCTCTCTAAGTGGTCTTGTCTGGGTGCCACTAGATGGGCCAGAACCCCCCACACAAGAAGGGTGTGGGTTACACTCGGATGCGAGACAGCTGGGCCTTGGCCACGGAGCTGGGGACGGGGAGGATACACTGGCCCGGTGAGTCGGTGACGTCCTGCTCCGGCGGGGATGTGGTCTGCAGCTTCTCGGCATAGGGGAAGGGAGTCAGCAGCCGCATCTCAAAGTCTTCCCGGCGCTCGTACTCCTTGCCTCGGTAAATGAACACCTTGTTCTGGGGGGTGGGGAGAAAGGTCAGTGTCCCTGTCCTCCTGTCCCATGAGGGCCGCGCCTGCCTGGCCCAACCCTGCTGCAATGGCCTGGCCTAGCATGTGCGTACGTGTGTGTGGGAGATATACCAGCTGGTGGGGGATGGGGGGCCAGCCAGGCCCATTCTGTGTGGGGGAGGAGTCACCTGGCGCTAGCAGGGAGTGGGGAACCCGGCCTGGGCCACCAGGGGTGAAGGTGGGGAAGGAATCACCTGGCACTGGGAGGGAGTGGGGGGCCCGGCCTGGCTCCTCCGCCACTATCCCAGCCCTTCCCCCTTCCCCCAGGCCCTGCACACTGTCAGACCCTGCTGGAATCTCTCTCAGGGAAGTCGAGGCAGAGTCCCCAGGCCACAGGGTCTCACGCTGTGACCAGGGGACTTTCCAGAGGAGGGTCCCTGGGGCGGCAGGGAGAGAGGAGCATGGTGGGCTCCGGGGCTCGGCCATCAGCAGGGGGCCCTCGCCCAAGGCTGTCACAGGGGCCGACACCGACCCAGCCCCTGGGGCCCAGGAGCACATGCTGGTGCTCAGCAGTGGGCTGGCAGAGCAGCGGGTGGTTGGCTGCGATGGGCCCCAGGGGGTGTCTTACCCGCAGGAACGTGGGGAAGCCCTGTCCATAATAGCCCACGGCGAAGTAGTCTGGGCTGGGCCGCAGCACCTTCAGGATGTTCTCGTAGAACTTTGCCTCCCGCTGCTACAAGACACAGGATGGGGCCCCACCCCGCTCAGACTTTTTTACCCAAATCCTCTACCCAGGAGGAGGCAGATTGGAGACCGGCTTTGCCAACTCCCCTGAACTGTCCCCTCCTATCCCAGTCCTGCCGGTGCCCCTCACTCCCAACCCGCAGCCCCTGCCAGCCCAGCCCTGCCCCCCAGCTCTGCCGGTGCCCCTCACTCCTGACCCGCAGCCCCTGCCAGCCCAGCCCTGCCCCCCGCAGCCCTGCTAGTGCCCCTCACTCCCAACCCGCAGCCCCTGCCAGCCCAGCCCTGGGCTCCCCCCAGCCCTGCCAGTGCCCCTCACTCCCAACCCGCAGCCCCTGCCAGCCCAGCCCTGGGCTCCCCCCATTGCCCTGCCGGTGCCCCTCACTCCCAACCTGCAGCCCCTGCCAATCCAGCCCTGCCCCTCCCCAGCCCTGCCAGTGCCCCTCACTCCCAACCCACAGCCCCTGTTAGCCCAGCCCTGCTGGTGCCCCTCACTCCCGACCCACAGCCCCTGCTAGCCCAGCCCTGGGCTCCCCCTAGCTCTGCTGGTGCCTCTCACTCCTGACCCGCAGCCCCTTAACCCAGCCATGGGCTCCCCCCCCCCGAGCTCTGCCAGTGCCCCTCACTCCCAACCCACAGCCCTGGCTAGCCCAGCTCTGGGCTCCCCACGAGCTGACAGTGTCCCTGCCTGGTGCCCCCCTTGCACACTCAGTTCCGAGGTGCAGCCCCCTGCCCCCCAGACTCACCAGGATGTCACTCAGCATTTCGTACTCAAAGACCTCACTCTCGTACTGCTCAGCCAGCTCCTTGCAGATGTGAATCGCCTCCTCCCACATCTGCTGGGAGATGGGGGGCAGAGTCAGGGGCTCTGCATGGGATGGTGGGGGCGTTTCTCAGAGCTCTGTTCTGGGCATTGCCTCTGGCATCCACTGATCCGCTGCTGGGGAGCAGGGTCACTGCCTGGGCAGGTTCTGCCCCCGCTCTGCCAGGCCAAGAGGCACCTGCTGGGCTGTGGGACTAGCCCTGGGAGAGGGTGTGATGAGCCCCTCTGGAGAGGCCAGGCCCAGGCTGTGGGGGCGTGGCATGGCGGGCCGGGCATCCCTGCCACAGGGATCAGGCCCGGCCATGGCTGGCAGCTGCCTGGCCACAGTCTGGGCAGCTGGGCCCAGACGGGACTGAATGACCTCGCAATGCAGGTTGTCCCCAAGCAGGGCTGCAGCTGCACTGGGCCCACCAGAGCCATGGGCTGGCAGCTGCTGCAGGCTCACCAGCATCCTGCAGGAGGTGCTCCCGCACCAGGGCTGAGCTGGGACCCAGCTTACCTGCGGCTGACCATGTTCTGGGAGGCCTGGCCCAGAGGGGGCAGTGCCCAGACCCCCAAGGGACGAGGGGAACTGGTGAAACTATCAGAGCTCCTGGGGCCAGTGCCAGAGAGGGGATATGGGCCACAGGGAGGGAGGTACAGGCCTGTGGAGAAAGGGCTACACCATGGGGAAAGGGTACGGGCCATGGGGAGGGGGGAAAGGGTACAAGCTGCGGGGAGGGGGTACTGAGGACTCCAGCTATCCCACAGTCCACAGCAGTCTCCGAAAAGTATTTGCATTCTTGGCTGAGCTCCCAATG
>NC_133773.1:147603030-147633337 GCF_003597395.2 Chelonoidis abingdonii | reverse complement strand
GGAGGCTCCCCAAAGTCCTGCCTGGCTTGGTGGGGAGCAGTTCCAGAGCATCACCCAGGGACTCCATGACAGGGGGTATGGGCCATGGGGAGGGGGTACAGGCCCGTGGAGAAGGGGATATGGCTGTGGGACGGGAGTACGGCCATGGGGAGAGGGGTACGGGCCATAGGGAGGGGGTAAGGGCCCTTGGGGAAAGGGAAAGGGGACATGCAGAGGGGGGTACAGCCGTGGAGAGAGGGGTACAGGTTGCAAGGGAGTATGGGCCATGGGAATGGGGGTAAGGGCCCTTGGGGAAGGGGAAAGGGGACATGGAGAGGGGGTACAGGCCCGTGGAAAAGGGGGTACAACTGTGGGCAGGGAGTACAGGCCGTGAGAAGGGAAGTAAGGTCCCTCGGGGAAGGGGAAAGGGGCCATGGGGAGGGGGTACAGCTGTGGGAGGGGGGTACAGGCCACAGGGAAGGGAGTACGGGCCACGGGAAGGGGAGTCTCCCTGAGTCGCAGCCCCGCACTCACCTTGCCCTGGTCGAAGTAGTGGATGATCTGGTTGTAGAGCGCCTCCTTCAGCTGGCGCTGGGTGTGCAGGCTCTGGCTGTGGGAGCCCTGCATGGGGGCCGTGTTCGGCTCGTCCGACCACTGGGGAGAGGCACGCAGACCCCGTTGCCACACAGTCAATGCCCCCGCCCCTGGCATGCAGCAGCAGGAGATGGGTTCCCCCAGACTCCCTCAGGGCTCTGGTACCCCAACTCCTCCCCCCAGGGCTCTGGGCCTGGTACCCTGACTCCCTGCTCCCCGGAACTCTGGGCCTGGTACCCCACCTCCCCCACCCAGAGCTCTGGGTCTGGTACCCAACTCTGCCCCCCAGCACCCAGAGGGATCCCCCATCCCCAGAACCCCAAGAAGCTGCATGTGCAGCAGCAGGATCCCTGTACCCCCCAGTACCCCAAGGAGCAGCGTGTGCGGCAGCAGGGTTCCCATCCCCCCTAGTACCCCAAGGAGCCGCATGTGCAGCAGCAGGATCCCTGTATCCCCCAGTACCCCAAGGAGCAGCGTGTGCAGCAGCAGGGTTCCCATCCCCCCTAGTACCCCAAGGAGCCGCATGTGCAGCAGCAGGATCCCTGTACCCCCCAGTACCCCAAGGAGCAGCGTGTGCAGCAGCAGGGTTCCCATCCCCCCTAGTACCCCAAGGAGCCGCATGTGCAGCAGCAGGATCCCTGTACCCCCCAGTACCCCAAGGAGCAGCGTGTGCAGCAGCAGGGTTCCCATCCCCCCTAGTACCCCAAGGAGCCGCATGTGCAGCAGCAGGATCCCTGTACCCCCCAGTACCCCAAGGAGCAGCGTGTGCAGCAGCAGGGTTCCCATCCCCCCTAGTACCCCAAGGAGCCGCATGTGCAGCAGCAGGATCCCTGTACCCCCCAGTACCCCAAGGAGCAGCGTGTGCAGCAGCAGGGTTCCCATCCCCCCTAGTACCCCAAGGAGCCGCATGTGCAGCAGCAGGATCCCTGTACCCCCCAGTACCCCAAGGAGCAGCGTGTGCAGCAGCAGGGTTCCCATCCCCCCTAGTACCCCAAGGAGCCGCATGTGCAGCAGCAGGATCCCTGTACCCCCCAGTACCCCAAGGAGCAGCGTGTGCAGCAGCAGGGTTCCCATCCCCCCTAGTACCCCAAGGAGCCGCATGTGCAGCAGCAGGATCCCTGTACCCCCCAGTACCCCAAGGAGCAGCGTGTGCAGCAGCAGGGTTCCCATCCCCCCTAGTACCCCAAGGAGCCGCATGTGCAGCAGCAGGATCCCTGTACCCCCCAGTACCCCAAGGAGCAGCGTGTGCAGCAGCAGGGTTCCCATCCCCCCTAGTACCCCAAGGAGCCGCATGTGCAGCAGCAGGATCCCTGTACCCCCCAGTACCCCAAGGAGCAGCGTGTGCAGCAGCAGGGTTCCCATCCCCCCTAGTACCCCAAGGAGCCGCATGTGCAGCAGCAGGATCCCTGTACCCCCCAGTACCCCAAGGAGCAGCGTGTGCAGCAGCAGGGTTCCCATCCCCCCTAGTACCCCAAGGAGCCGCATGTGCAGCAGCAGGATCCCTGTACCCCCCAGTACCCCAAGGAGCAGCGTGTGCCCCAGCAGGATCCCTGTCTCCACCTCCGGTACCCCAAGGATCAGCGTGTGCAGCAGCAGGATCCCCGTCCCCACCCCCGTACCCCAAGGAGCAGCGTGTGCCCCAGCAGGATCCCCATCTCCACCTCCGGTACCCCAAGGAGCAGCGTGTGCAGCAGCAGGATCCCCATCCCCACCCCTGGTACCCCAAGGAGCAGCGTGTGCAGCAGCAGAGTTCCCATCCCCTGCACCTGGAGGAGCTGGCCATGCAGAAGAGGTTCCTCACCTCGTGCAGTGACTGTGGGTCTCTGACAGGCCCACCCCAGCAGGGGCTTCACATCAGGGCACAGGCACCCCCGAGCCCTTGGGTGGCGAGTCTCAGCTAATCAGTGTCCGTTGGGCCCATGCCTGCCCCCATGGCCTCCTCGTGCCAGACCCAGAGGCTGCACCGGGTGCGTGGGAGAACTGCTCTCAGTTCCTTCCCTACCCAAATGCCCTTGGGGACACCCCGAAGCAGGGGGCACGGAGGGGGATGGGCGTGCCCACAGGGCCACGTTTCCAAGAAAAAGTGAGTAACTATAGGGAGTATGATGACACGCTCTGCCCCCTGCCAGAGAGCGACTCCTGCTGGCCGCAATGGGGACTAGCTCTGCGAGGCTGACACCCCTTCCTGCGGCTCCGCCTGTCTCTCTGCTGCTGTCCCACTCTGCAGCCTCTCTCTCACTCCAGCAGCTGCTCTGCCACTGGGAGACTTGGCCCTCGGCCAGCTCACTCTGCAGCTCCCCTTCCAGGGGGGTCTCCCCACAGTCCCAGGCAGTCCGCCCATTTACTGCCCACGCCACTCCCTCCACAGCTGGCAGGAACCTGGGCCCCTCTGCTCCAGGTTCGGCTCAGAGACCCTCAAATCAGCAGCCAAAGTCTGTTCCCACTCAGGCCGTTCCATGAGCCTTTCTTACCTGGCTGACTCCCTCCCCATCTGGGTTCACCAGCCTTCCAGCTGCCCCCACCCCAGACAGTGACTGCAGGTTCCAAACACTCCTCCCTTCTCCCAGTCCCCCGCTTCCAATTCTCTGTCTCCATACATGCAGCACAGCTGGGTCCTCCTCAGCGGGCGCCCCACTTCTCAATCTGCACAGCATCCCACTTCAAGGGCCTCTCAAGCAGTATCCCCAGGGGAGAAGGGAGCTTTGGAGTCCAGGACTGATGGTATCCCAGAAGAACAGAGTGCCGCATCGGATCTGGCAGCACAGATCAGGGCATAATGTACTGAAGCCCCCGGAGCAGCCCTGCAGAGCTCAGAAACTGGCACATTCTGCAGTAGTGCTGGAGCTGTTGCCTGTGATCTGGGTGAATGTGCTGGCACCCTTTGGGGGAGTGCTAATACCCCCAGAGAGCCATCTCGATAGTCTGAGCAGAGAGCGAGGAGCCCTTCAATCTACCCCAAAGGAGACGGAGAGCTTAGGAGATTGGCTTGGTCCTATCTCAGCAGAAAGCCAGCACCCTTCTAACCTCCAGGCTATGAAAACAGGCTTCCTGCAGAGCACCATGCGGCTTCGCAAAAACCCTGGTGGACCAACAGATTGGTCAGGATGGAACTTGGGCGGAAGCTTAGGTGAGAACTAAGCATGTGGATGTGAAGACACTTTGTCCTTGAAGAACAGCATAAAGACAGAATCTGCTACCAAATTACCAGCCTCCCAGACCCTACAGGCCGATGTGATGGCCACTAAGAAAGCCGCCATCACAGACAAATGGAACAGAGGACAGGTTGGAATATGCTGTGGAGAACTTGGGTGTCTGGCTCCCATTCGTAGTCCTGAGAACTGCCTGCTGAGCACATGGGCTGTGCTGTTCCCAATACCTGGGAGTAGACTGCCGAGATTTAGCACTGATGAACCAGGCACCAGTCCCACAGATTCACGGCTTCAGCGCACAGGGAGGGGGTCTTGCTCCTCCCTGCTTATTGATACAGAACACACGAGATGCGTTGTCTGTCATGGCCCTGACAGGGGCAGTGATCTCGACAGCCCTGAGCTCCAACAGATTGATGTGGAGTCCAGTTTCCTGAGCTGTCCATCTGCCCAGAGTCAGAGGGCACTGAGGTGGGCCCCAGCCCACAGCATGTGTCTGGTGTTAAAGTCACAGGCAGGGCTGGGTGACCGAGAGGGATCCCTGCACAGTCAGACGCTGGGCTGATCCTTCCACGAGCCAAGGGAGGCCTCCACTTGTACAGGAGGTGTCAATTGTCTGTCCAGGGTGGCACTGACTGGAGAACAGGTCAGTCTGAGCCAACCTTAGAAGCAGCGGAGGCAATGATGCAATGGTGCAAGCTGCCACATTCCCCAGGAGCTGACAACAGTTCCTTATTGTGGTCCAGAAGCGCCCTGAATTGCCCATCCCAGACCTGACAAAATCACAGATCTGTCCGAGGAAAGATAGGCCCCAGCTGTCAATGAGTCCAAATACACCCCTGTAAACTATCTGCCATATGGGACTATTTGATATGCAGCTGCCGACTCACCCCCTGGAACAGAGCGAGGGCCAGTGGGTGGCAGGAGTAGCCAGCCACTGAAATCTGGGGAGACTAGGATTGCTTCTTGTTGGAGGTAAGCAGCCACTCTTGCCAGCACCTCTGAGAACACCCTGGGCTGAGGAAAGGCAGCAGGAAAGCACTGGGTATTGGCAGTGACCCTGGCCTACGGTTGAGCGTAGCTATTTCCTGTGCAATGGGTGTATTCCTATATGGAAACTGGAATCTTGCAGGTCAACAGCTGAAAACCAATCCCCCTCCTCCAGTGAAGCAACTAGAGCTGCCAGAGTCACCTGAACTTGTCTAGAAGTCTGAGATCTAAGATTGGTCTCTGCCCTCCATCCCTTTTTGGCACAAGCAATGTACCGTAAAATCCTTTGCTCTTGTGAGGATGCAGGACCAGGGCTCAGTAAAAGCCCCCCCCACCCCCCACCCCCAGCGATGTAAGTTACACCAGCCCTTAGGACCGTGCTACATCAGTGGGAGAGTTTCTCCTGCCAACGTAGCTGGCTTCTCACAGAGGTGGAGCTGTCTCCAGTTGGCACAGGGCGTCTTCACCAGACACGCTGCAGCGGCGCAGTTGTGCTGACGTAGTGCTTCTAGTGTAGACTGGTCCTCAGAGAAGTGCTGCCTACTGGGCTCCTTTACTGCACCCTCCACTAGGGAGTCAGGAGGAGGATGTGAGAAAAAAAAGTTAGAATCCTTGGGGGGAAACAGAACTTTATCCGCCTGGTTACATGTGGATGGGACAGTGGAAGGTGTGTGCCACACCTGCGTAGCCAGATCCAGGAGCACCTCATTGATGGCTAACGCCATCCCGGGGGGTGTTGCTGACTGCAGGATATCCACCAAATGGCAGGTTTAAGCTGCAAATCCTTAACCTCTTTGAGTGGAATTTGAAGGGCATCAATTGCCCTCTTTTAGGAGGTCTTGATTCCTGGTAATTTCATCAGCCATGGCTGGTGGCAGAGGCATAACTTCCTCGTTCAGAGACGTGGATGAGAAAGGTGTTTGAGGGGTGGCCTCCTTTTCCACCCTGGCTTCCTGGTCCTCAAACATCTCCTGCGGTGGGGGCTGCTTGAACTTGGGCTTCCTACGAGATGGTACCGGTGGTCTGGCAGGTTGTTGTTGAAAAAGAGTCTGGGGGCCCAGTCTTTCCACTGGGGGCCCATACGGAAGTGGGGGGATGCAGGGTTGGGTTAGGGTGAGAGCCCCATATTCCCTGTGACTCTCCCAGAATGGGATATGGTGGAGGCCCCTGAAAGGAAACAGAGGAGACTGAGTCTCCTTCATCCTCGTCCATCTCATCTAGCGGAGGAGCAACTGCTGAAAACAGTGGAGAGTGCTGTGGTACCGGGGACAGTGGCCCAGATATCAGGGTCTCGGTACTGAGATGCACTTGGTAACCATGAGGCACAGGGACCCCGGTTCATCTGTTATCAAGAGGTGGGGACCAGCAGCGACACAGTGCCAAGGACCTGGCCACAAAGTCAACAGTACCATCGAGAGAGGGTGTCCTGGCGCCGATGTCGATGGGGTCTGGTGCTGTTGCTTGCTCGGTGCTGAGGGTGCCATAGGTACCGATTGCGAGGCTCAGCTTGACTGCTTGGGGTTGCCCTTGCTGGCAGAGCGTACCAAGGCCCAGTCGGAGGAGTTGTCTCCTTTGAGCTCCAGCACTCTGCAGTCATACTGGAGGCAGAGTCCTTCCATTCAATCGTGCTGAAACAAGAGGCTGAGGCTCCAGAGAGCATGGATCTTGCTGGGGAACTGGAGTTTTTCAGAGCTGGCTCAAGGTGAGAGTCCATGCTCCTCTTTTTAGAGACTTTCCCTGAAGCCCCCAAACCCTTCCCTCTCTTAGGGGAAGCCTGCGCTGAGGCAGATGGGCAGCGGGTCTGTCCGGAGACAGGCGTACGGGGGGCTCTCCTGACCTGACTAAGATGCTGGCCGATGGTAACATTCCATCATGAACAGTCTGAGTTTCATCTTCCTTGAAGGCCAGGCAGAAGCTGCACTTGTGGGGGATGTGGGGCTCCCACACAGATTGGACATGCTTGGCCTGGCTGTCAATCCAGGCATGGCCTCTCAGCAGGAGCCTGGCAAGCCAGGAATGCCCTGTCAGGAAAAGCGAGGAGAAAAACCAACCTCTTGGCTACTTAGCTAACGAAATCTGACTGCACTGAACTATGCCATCCTAGCCCAAGAGATGCAGAGAAGCCGGAGCACACCCGGGATCCATCTCTGGCCAAGGCAGTTGAGAAGGCACAGAGGGTGGTTCTTCCACGTACTCACACATAGCCTCGGTGTCTGGCATGAGAAGGCCTAGGGCACACGCGGGGGCCGAACGGATGCTGTGAGCTGAGACTCTCTGCTCAAGGGCTTGAGACACACCTGCACCCCTGCAATGGAGCAGCCGCCGGGATGTGCCTCTCGAAGAGGAAGCAGGTGCCCCCCGGCCCAGTACCATGAGGAGCTGCGCATGCAGCAGCAGCACATGCCCCCCCGTACCTTGAGGAGCTGCGTGCAGCGGCAGCAGCAGCAGGTTCCCCCCCCCATATCTTGAGGAGCCGCGTGCAGCAACAGCAGCAGCAGGTTCCCCCCCATACCTTGAGGAGCCGCGTGCAGCAGCAGCAGCAGGTCCCCCCCCATACCTTGAGGAGTCATGTGCAGCGGGAGCAGCAGCAGGTCCATTCCCCCCCATACCTTGAGGAGCCGCATGCAGCAGCAGCAGCAGGTCCCCCCCCACCATACCTTGAGGAGCCGCGCATGCAGCAGCAGGGTGTAGGCTGCCTCTGGGTAGTTTTCGTAGCTGACGTGCAGGTCCTTGAGCTTGTACAGGTACCTGGGAGCGAGCGCGGCCCGGGGTTAGCACTGCCTGTGGTTCCACTGCAGGGTGGTGCCCGTGCTGGGTCACAGGGGAGGCTGGGCTAACTCGGGCCAACGCCCCTGGCCCACTCACCCTGCAGTGGGGGTTATACTAGGCCATACCCAGGGTGGGGAAGATGGCAGCAGCCCCACCTCGCCCTGACGGCAGCACAGCATGACACAGGGCTCTGCGCCCCTGCAGCATCTCCCAGGCTTCGCCCAGGCCAGGTGGTGTCTGGTGCACTGGTCTGCGCATCGCCCAGAGCTGCCCAGAGCTTACCCACAGCCCCTGGTGGCACACGGGCTCCAGGAAAAGCCAGCACCACTGTGATGGTGCCACCCATAAGGCTTTATGGAAATATGCTTATGAATATATATGACATAACGGGAATGTGTTCTGTGCTACATATGCCATGTAACATATCTCTGTAAAGGTTATGATCTACTGAATATATTAATTCTATTTGTATGCATGTGTCATTTTTGTATTCGAAGTTATGAATATTGGGCGTGTAAATAACCTTAATAGAACATTTGGTCAGTTCCTGGAGAAAGGAATTTGCAAAGTTAAGTGCCCAATCAGGAAGCACTTGGGGAACAATGCATCTTGGAATGCTCCAATCCACATAAGAAGTCTTCCTAGAGACATTCAAGATACCAGGTGGGCAATGGCGTCTGCCTGTAAAGACTGTGAGTCATACATGGACATGGGATTTGCCCAGGTGACTCCATAACTCCATCTTGGAGCTGGACTTTGCATAGGAGTGAGGAGGGCGTCTCCACCCACAAGAGAAAGTCTATTTAAGCCCAGGGGAAACCCCTCCATTTTGTCTTCAAGGGAGCCTTTCCACCTCCAAAGATAGCTGAAAGAAACTGGAACAAAGGACAGTGACTGCGGGGGGAGTGATTGCTGGACCCAGGCTAGCAGGAGACTAGTCTGTAAAAGGGAGCATTCTTGAACTGGTGAGGATTTTATCTGTACGCAGTTGGACTAGACATAGACTGGCGTGTTTTATTTTATTTTATTTGATAATTCACTTTGTTCTGTCTGTTCCTACTTGGAACCACTTAAATCTTACTTTCTGTATTTAATAAAATCACTTTTTACTTATTAATTAACTCAGAGATGTATTAATACCTGGAGGGGCTGTGCATGTCTCTCTATCAATGTTATGGAGGGTGAACAATTTATCAGTTTACCCTGTATAAGCATTATACAGGGTAAAACAGATTAATTTGGGTTTAGACCCCATTGGGAGTTGGGCATCTGAGTGTTGGAGACAGGAACACTTCTGTGAGCTGCTTTCAGGTAAACCTGCAGCTTTGGGGTAGGTAATTCAGACCCTGGGGCTGCGTTGGAGCAGACAAGAGTGTCTGGCTCAGCAAGACAGGGTGCTGGAGTCCTGAGCTGGCAGGGAAAGCAGGGGTAGAAGTAGTCTTAGCAGATCGGGTGGCAGGTCCCAAGGGGGTTTCTGTGATCCAACCTGTCACAGCCAACCTCCCTCCATCTCCTCCCCAGTGGGGCAGGGCCAGGCCGTGCAGAGGGGCCAGGAGAAGCTCCAGGGTAATTAGCCCAAAGAGAATTTTAACAGTGGGGAGCCTTCGCCCTCAGGGCTCCAGCTCACTTGGGTCTGGAAACACTGCCTGCCATCCCCAAGAGCCCCGGTGCCAGGCCAAGCCTCCCGGGGTGGGTCGTTCTGAGACCTGACTCAGAGAGTGCCCTCAGCTCCTGCAGAGCATGGGGCATCACAACGCAGCATCAGCTCCCAACGTGCAGGAAGATCCAGGGCAACAGCTGCCTCCTCCTGGCGCAGATCATCCCACACAGCGCCTGGAAGTGCCCCATCTCCTCCTGGCCCTGCTGCCTGGGACAGAGCTGCTGGCCTCCGCAAAGGAAAGAGAAGGTTACACCCCTTGTGCTGTCTCTGAGGTTCTTCGAGATGTGTGTCCCTGGGGGTGCATCCCTGCGCCTTTGCTCAGAGAGGTTTAGTAGCAGTGCCCATATGGGTTGCGCATGTGTGGTGTTTGCCTCACGGTGCCGTTAGCACCTCCTCTAGCGTGTGCATGACCAGGACCCCTCAGTTCCATCTCTACCAGAGAGTCCTATATCGAACTCCAAGGTAGAGGGAAGGAGGGCAGGTAGTGGAGCACCCACAGGGGGACACATCTCAAAGAACCTCAGTTACTGCACCAGGTGACTAACCTTCTCTTCAAGTGCTGTCCCTGTGGTTGCGCCACTCCAGGTGACTGTAGACCAGTGCCTCCTTAGGACAGAAGGGGCTTCAGAGTTGGTTGGTTGATTGCGGATAGCACTGTTAGGCCTAGCCATGTGTCTGCTTCTGGACCCTGTGTAATTGCGTAGTGTTTCACAAAGGTGTGTTTGGAGGCCCAGGTGGCAGCTTTACATATGTCTATGAGAGCGACATTGTGCAGAAATGCTACTGATGATGCTATTGATCTGGTAGAGTGTGACGTGGTTCCCACTGGTGGTTGTATACCCTTTAGTTGGTAACATAGGTGAATATAACCAGATATCCATTTTGAATTCTGTCTGCGCGGCTATGGGATTTCCTTTGGACTGTTCCGTGGTGGAGATGAGGAATTTTGGGGATTTGGTTCTGTTTAGACAGAATGCTAAAGCTCATCTAATGTCCAGGGTGTGCATGATAGCTGCATGTGCGTTCTCATGGTGTTTGGGGAAGAATGCTGGGAGATGTCTTGGTCGATTTACATGGAAGGACGATATCATCTTAAGAACGAATTTTGGATGGGTCCTGTATGTGACTTTGCCTTTAAAAAAAATAGAAACGGTGGGTCGAGCCGACATGATTGCTATTAAAAATATGACCTTTATGTGCTAGGGAACAGGTCATCAAGGGTTCGAATGGTGATCTAGTGAGACCTTTTAAAACTAAGGTTAGGTCCCAAGATAGTGTAGGTGGATGCACTTCAGGGTAGATTGTTTCTATGCCCCTGAGAAATCGTTTAGTGATTGGATGTGCAAATATTGTGTCATTGATTTTTTGGTGAAAGGCGGTGATAGCTGTGAGGTGCACTTTGGTCGAACTTATGGGTAGGCCAGGGTTTTTTAACTTGAGACTGGAATCTAGTATTAGTGGAAGAGGTGCTGACACCGGCAAGATTTATTTGGTGTTGCATCATGCAGTGAATCACTTCAGTTTCTGTAGGTGAGTCATATGAGTAGTAGATTTCATATTGTGTAACAATACTTGGTTTACTAGTTCTGAACAATCTGATTCATTCTGAGTGAACCACAGAGGAACCATACTTTCAGGTGGAGTATTTCTAGGTTTGGATGGAGAATCTGACCCTCGTGTTGTGTTAGATGGTCCGTCTGAAGCAGGAGAGTGATTGGAGCACATGCTGTCATCCGTGTTACAAAGGGATACCACGTCTCTCTTGGCCATATGAGGGCTATCAGGGTGACTCTCACTTTGTCTGTCCTTATTTTGTGTATCACCTTCGATAACAGAGGTATGGGTGGGAATGCATATGGGAGAGATGCATTCCATGTGCTTGGGAATGCATCCCCCATCAATCATGTTCCCAGACCTGTTCTCAAGCAGAATCACAGACATTTGCAGTTTCAGGCTGTCGCGAAGAGGTCTACCTCTGGGTGTCCCCATTGGTGGAGTATGTTCTCTAGTATCACCTTGTTCATCTCCCATTCATGATCAGGGGAAATTGTCTGCTGTGGTGTTCTGGGATCCGAGGCAGGTAAGAGGTAGAGATGTTGATATTGCGATGGATGCACCAGTTCCACAATTTCATGGCTTCGGTGTATAGTGAGTGTGATCAGACCCCTCCCTGTCTGGTTATGCAGAACATGCATGCAGTGTTGTTGGTCATTACTCTTACGTTCTGGTTCCTTAGTAGTGGTAGGAAATATAGACAAGCATTGCGAACTGCACAGAGTTCCAACAGATTTACGTGTAGCCATGTTTTGTCGGGGGACCACTGTCCCTGAATTGTGGGTTGTTGCATGTGTGCTCTCCACCCTATGAGAGGCATCTGTTGTGAGCATTTGGGATGGTGCCTCCTGTGCAAACAGGATTCCTGACCGCACATTGTTGGGTTGTGTCCACCATTCTAGGGATTCCTTGACTTTGCGTGGCATTGTGAATCATCTGTTTAGGCCATGTTTGTGGGGCCTGTTGCTGGTTCACAGCCATCCCTGAAGGCATCGCATATTTAATCGTGTATGTTTCACCACGAATGTGCATACTGCCATGTGACCTAGAAGTTGGAGGCAGATGTGGGCTGATATATATAGGCTGCTCATTACTACAAATATGAGGTTGGATATTGTGTTGAATCTAGGGAGGCTTTTGGTTCCACTGAGTTGAGGTAAGCACTGATAAATTCTAGTTGTTGGACGGGGTCTAGGGTTGACTTGTTCTTGTTGATTTGTAGGCCTAGACTATGGAAGAAGTATATTGTCTGTCGGGTAGTCTGGATGGCGTCTATTTGAGTGTGCTACTTCAGAAGGCAGTTGTCCAGGTACGGGAATATTATTATCCCTTGTTTTCTTAGGTGTGCCGCTGCCACCGTGAGAATATTGGAAAAGACTTGAGGTGCCATCGATAGGTCAAACGGTCAGACTTTGTATTGGTAGTGGTTCATGTCTAGGGTAAATCTGTGAGCAGGGTGTATTGAAAATAAGCATCGTGCAGGTCAAGAGCTGAAAACCAGTCCCCCTGTTCCAGTGCTGGTGTTACTGGTCCTAATGTGACCATCTTGAACTTTTGTTTTCTCTCAAACTTGTTCAGTTGCCTGAGATCCAGGATAAGTCGCCATTTCCCGTTTTTCTTCTGTGTTAGGAAATAGTGGGAATAGAAACCCTTCCCCTGTGCTGAGTGGGAACTACTTCCACTGCACTTAGTTGTGGAAGGTGCTCTACCTCTTGTTGCAGTAGGTGCTCGAGAGAGGGGTCCCTGAAGAGGGATGGGGAGTGGGTGGAGGGTATAGAAGCTAAGGGGATGGCGTATGACTACAGGGCCCATTTGTTCATGATGATGGAAGACCATCTCAGACAGAAGGGGAGTGGACGGTCTCCAAACAGATGGATGACGTGGGGGAGGTCCTTCAGACCCTCAACCAAGGATTCAAATTTTCTGTTTGGATGAAGAACCTTGGGGCGCTGCAGCTGGTGGAGGTCTGCATCTTTGGAGTCTCTGTCTCTGTCTTTGTTGTTCATATGATTGCTGATGTTGTTGTGGATATGGTAAGCATCTGTTCCTCTGGTATGACTGATACCTATTCTATCCCCTTTTGTGGCAGGTATGTGAATGCCTAGGGATCGAAGAGTCGCCCATGAACCTTTCATGGTGTGCAGCACTTGGCTGGCTGCAGAGAGCTTCTCACCATCAAATGGGAGGGCTTCATCTGTAGATTGTATTTCTCGGGGAAACTCTGAAGAGTTCAACCACAACGCCCATAGGATGACCACAGCAGTAGCAGTAGATCCAGCTGCTGTGTCTGCTACATCTAGGGATGCCTGCAGGGCTGTCCTCACTATCATTAGCCCTTCCGAGACCAGTGATTTCAATTGGTCTTTTTTTCCCTCAGGGATATCATTAGTAAAGTCCAAACATTCTGCATAGTTTCTATGGTTATATGTGGCTAGTAGTGCCGCATAGTTTGCCACTCTAAACTGGAGAGTAGAGGAAGAATATACTTTGCAGCCAAATAAGTCCAACCTCTTACTGTCCTTATCAGTGGGTGCTGACCTATAGTGTTGTTGTTTCCTTCTCTGGCTGGCTGCCTCCCCAACCAGTGAGTTGGGTGCTGGATGGGTGAATAACATTCTGTTCCCTTTGAGGGGCCATAGTACTTTTTGTCAGTCCTCTTGCAGGTAGGTGGTACTGTGGCTGGAGCTTGCCATACGTTTCGGAGGTCCCATGGATTGGCAGTGCTATCTTGGATGATGACATCTGCAAAATGTCCAGTAATACATGTTGGGCTTCCGGTACTTCTTCAAGAGGAATTTTTAGATAATCAGCTGCCCTTTTGAACATGGCCTGAAAATGGCCAGAAGATGGGAAAAGGGCAAATATAGTGTCCACCTATAAAAAGGGAAATAAAAACAACCCAGGAAACTTCAGACCAGTTAGTTTAACTTCTGTGCCAGGGAAGATAATGGAGCAAGTAATTAAAGAAATCATCTGCAAACACTTGGAGGTTGGCGTAGGTGATAGGATCCAGCATGGATTTGTAAGACAAATCGTATGTCAACCAATCTATCAGCTTTTGATTAGGATAACGAGTCTTCGGGAAAGGGAGAAGCGGGGGATGTGTATACCTAGACTATGCATTGATATGGTCTCACATGATATTTTTACGCATAAACTAGGCAACATACAATATAGATGAGGCTACATAGTGGGTGCATACTGGCTGGATTAACATACTCAGAGAGTAGTTACTAATGGTTCCATCCCTGAAAGGTATACAGTGGGTTTTGCAGGGGTCTGTTTTGGGACCGGCTCTGCTTCATATCTTCATCAACAGACTTAGAATTTTGGCCTCGCAAAGTATCGATTATTAAGTTTCAGATGATACAAACTGGGAAAAAAAAAAAGGCAGGATTGCATCTTGGGGAACAGGCGTCATAATTTCAAAATGATCTGGACAAATTGCGAAAATGGTTCTCAGTAAACAGGATGAAGTTTCTAAAGACAAATGCACACAGTGCTCCATCTGAAGGAACAATCAGTTTTCACACATGCAACTGGGAAGAACTGTCTTAGAAGGAGTATGGGCAAGAGAGATTTAGGGGTTCTAGTGGACCACAGGCTAAATATGGTCAACAGTGTGATGCTGTGCCAAAAAAGACAGACGGTTACTCACCCTTTGTAACTGTTGTTCTTCCGAGATGTGTTCTCATATCATGCCATTTAGGGTTGTGCGCTGGTGCCCGCAACTCTTCGAAAGATTTGTTCCCCGTAGCAAACACTCGCGTGGCGTCAGGCTGGGCCACCCCCTGAATGCGCTGTTATGACACCTGGTATACCCTGCACGACCCATGCGCCCCTTCAGTTCCTTCTTGCCGCTACTCCCACAGGGGGCAGTGGCGGGTGGTGTGGACATGGATATAGCACATCTCGAGAACCCAGTTCACAGGTGTAGTAAACCGTCTTTTTCTCGGAGTGCTTGCCTTTCATATCCCATTCAATTATGGTGTTCCGCCTTACCTAGGCGGTGGGTTTGACGTGAGATGTTGCCCAGATGCAACTGCTTTGCGCCAAAGGGCTGCGTATTTTGGACTGTTGAACCAGAGCATATGAGAGCGAAAGGTATGTACAGAAGACCAGGTGCTTGCACGGCATATCTCCTGGTATGGCACGAGCCAGGAGGCAGCCAGATGAAGCTGGTGGGCCCTGGTTAGAATGTGCAGTGAGGCGACCCGAAAGGGCTGAGCCAAATTCTAACAAGGTCGGATGCAGGCGTCACCCAAGATGAAATCCTCTGGGAGGAGAAGTAGGCCCTTCATTCGGTCCACCACCGCGAACAAAGTTGTGGGCGTTACTACGGAAGGGTTTTTTCGTTGATATAAACTTTAGATTGAGACTCTACGACACATCTAGGCGAATGCAATTGTTGCATTCCTTTGTGTTTGGAGTGTGCGTTTTGGGAAGAAGACGGAGGAGATATCCTGGATTGACATAAAGGCGATACCACCTTAGGAGGACGCCGGTGTAGTCGCAATGCACCTTGTCCTTGTGAACACGTATATGGGTGAGGTGAAGGACATCGGTCTGGCGTGGTGAAGTCTCCTGTGGTCCTGGTTATGGCTTATACTGGCGAGACGGCGGTATTGGGTTGGCTATCGACAGATCGAGCAACATGGTGTTACAGCGCTGCGCTGGGCCACCTGGAGCGATCATGATTAAGTTGAGCTCCATTCTGCGGAGATTTAGCGAAACCTGTGACCACGTGGGGACGGTGGAAAGGCTAAGCAGTTATTGCCGTCCACTGGTATAGAAAGGATCCCGAGATCGAACCGGGGAGAGACCTTGAAAGGGGCAGAACATCTGGCGTTTCCTGTTCTTGAGGGAAGCGAACAGGTCTATGCGGGGAAATCCCCACTTCCGGAAAACAGAATGAATAACTTCCAGATGAATCGACCACTCGTGAGACAGGAAGGATCTGCTGAGTTGATCTGCCAGAGTGTTCCAAACACCTGGGAGGAAGGATACTACCAGGTCTATCGAGTGGGCTATACAAAAGTCCCAGAGTTGGATGGCTTCCTGACAAAGGGGGGAAGACTGTGTCCCTCCCTGCTTGTTTATGTAATACATGGCCATTGTGTTGTCTGTGAACACTGAGACACAAAGGCCTTGCAAATGCTGTTGAAACACATGCCACGCAAGGCGGACTGCTTTCAGCTCTTGGACATTGATGTGCAAGGCCAGCTCCCAAGATGACCAAAGGCCTTGAGTGCGAAGATGTCCGAGGTGAGCACCCCCGCCGAGAGATGATGCGTCCGTTGTTAGGGACATAGAAGGCTGGGGCAGATGGAACGGCATCCCTGCACACACCAGGGAGGGCGTCAGCCACCAGTTGAGGGAGCGTATGATGCTTAGGGGAATGGTGACTATCATGTCTATGGCTTCTCTGCTTGGGTGGTATAACAAGTTGAGCCAAGATTGGAGGGGATGGACGCGTAGCCTGGCATGTTTGGTCACGAAGGTGCAGGCAGCCATGTGACCCAGGAGACCGAGACACGTGTGAGCCAAAGTTGTCCGGAAGTTCTGTAGGCCTCGGATAATTGTTACCATCGCCTGAAACTGAGGCTGAGGTAAGCAGACTCTGGCAAGATTGGAGTCCAGAATGGCCCCAGTGAAGTCTATCCTCTGTGTGGGAACCAGAGTAGATTTCTCTGTGTGGATCATCAGGCCTAGACGAATGAATAGGTCTTTGATGATGCCCACATGATAGGAGACTTGTGACTCTGAGGTCCCTCGGATGAGCCAATCGTCCAGATACGGAAAAACGTGTATCCGACGGCGGCAGAGGGCGGCGACGACTACAGCCATGCACTTTGTGAATACTGTTGGGGCTGTAGAGAGGCCAAACAGTATGACCGTAAACTGGAAATGCTGACAGTTGGCCACAAACCAGAGGTACCACCTGTGAAGAGGATAAATGGCAATGTGAAAATATGCGTCCTTCATGTCGAGGGCAGCATACCAGTCTCTGGGATCCAAGGACGGGATCATGGTCCCCAGGGATACCATGTGTAACTTCAACTTTATCATGAATTTGTTGAGTTCTCGCAGGACTAGAATAGGTCTGAGATCTCCCTTTGCCTTGGGGATTAGGAAATAGCGGAAGTAAAACCCCTTGCCCCTTTCGTCGTTTAGTACCTCCTCTATGGCTCCCATGGCAAGGAGCGACTGCACCTCTTGTAAGCAGAGTTGCTTGTGAGAGGGGAACCTGAAGAGGGACAAGGATGGGGAGTGAAGTGGGGGGCAAAATAAACTGGAGGTGGTACCCAAGTTCCACCGTGCATAGGACCCAATGATCTGAAGTTAGGAGGGACCACACAGGGAGGAAAAAGGAGAGGTGGTTGGAGAAAGGAGGGAAAGGATCCTGGAACGTAACTGGTACGCCGTCCTCGGGCGTAACTTCAAAAGTTAGGTTTTGGCCCCGTAGGTGGTTTAGAGGGACCGGCATTTAAGCCAGGTGTCCAAAGGAGCGACTGGGCTCCCTCCGAGCACATCACCACTTTGTATATGTCATATGTGCATTGGAGAGGCAGCGACACCGAGATGAGGACGAAAGCTGTAATGGGAAGTGAAGCTGAATGGGGGGAGCACCAGAAGCTAAAACTGGCACCGGTGTACAAACCACACGATAAGTTCCCAACCAGGATGCATAGGAAACGGCAACCAAGTGTACTCTAAATCATTAGGAGGGACACCACACCAGCGCACGTGTAGAACCAACGGACAGAGTGATGGTTTGGGGCTTAGAAAGGAGGAAGCAGAGAGCCTTCCGCGAGGTGCACAGCTCGCTAAAAGAGGCTTCACCGCCAAGGAAGCATTCTCGTGGCAGTACTACGATTCCTCCATGCTGGAGACATCCGCGGCACGCGCGACGGCAAAGAGTGTATTCACAAGTTGGCACCAAGGAAGTGGTTTGAGGAGCGTGGCCGCTAACCCCCTGATTTTGGCCACCGCTTGGGATCTGAACTGTCTAACTACACCACCCGGGCCACCGGGCCGGTGCTTCCGCGAAGCCGCTTACACTTACCAAGATGTCCTTGTGTCGCTATATGTGCTGCTACGCTGCGAGTAAGAACCACGGTGCTAGTGCAACTGAGGCTGGGGAGAGAGAAAGAGAGGACGCCGCGGTGCGCTGAGTCACTGGGAGGCGCGATTCGCGCATATGGAATCCCGAGGAGCTATCGCACGGCATTGGTGACCCTCCGCTCGTCCTCAGGGTCCGCGATGGGTACCCTAGGGTTGTCTTCTCTTCAGAACAACAGACTCGACCGGCAACCAGAGCACCAAAGGGCTAGCGTCCCTGTACGGTATGACCTCGAAGTTCTGGCGGGAGGCATGACACTTGGAGCCATGAAATACCCTCGAGGACTAGGTGACTACCTGAGACTCGCAAGAGTGCCTGGAGGCTCTGCAAGGCAGATCCCGGTTCTAGCCTGCATCCAATGAGGCCTGGAGGGACAGGAGCCTCTCCGGTGCACCTACTCGGAACTCATTTTTCCCCCCTCCAAGGGGCTGCAAATTCCTGACAGGAGTCCTGGGAACCTAGCTCCGTAACTTGCCCACTGCCGCCGGACAGTTGCCTGTCGCTGTAACGCGCGACTGAATGCCCACGCGGTGACTGATTCGCTCACCTGGAGTTTGAGGGCCCCTGCAAGAGTACACCTGGCCAAGTTAAGTCCATACGCCTAGCCTCTTGGCAATTTTTGGCAGGGCCACGGACGTCTATGGCTGGGCCATCCGGAGAGCGTTCCCACACGTCTCCGTTGAGACCCGGATTTGTACGACTACAGGCGCAGCAGTGTCGGAGCGGTAGGCACGCCGACGTAGCCACGCTACTCGGACGCCTTCGGGACGTGGACAGCGTCTATCGCGTTATCGTCCCCGACCCTCCCGGATCGGGGCTCAGAAACGCACACACCCAACACCCAGAGAGCGGCGTTCACCTCCTTGGCCAATCCGCACCATCCCCCCGTCGTCATCCCAGGGCCAGACAGCTTCTCATACAAGGACCGGCGACCCCCCCGACCGTGCCCACTAGCGACCTCTCCAGGAACACGACGGCACACGACCCAAGCCGCACCTCCATACAGTTGGTTCCCATTCTGGATCGTGGGCATATCACCTGTTAGTGGAGAACGCGTCAACACTCCACCCCATCTCGCCTTTGCAGCTGCAGCACGGAGCCAAGGTTGAATGGAAGGCTCCGAGACAGGCCTGAGACCGGTAAGAGGGAGCAACCCTAGCCCCAGCTCGGTACTCGTCCCTGGTATAAATGGTCAAAGCTGCCATCTTGTGGGCGCGATGCAGCTGAACCGAAGAGGACCAAGCTGCCCACTAGCTTCGGGTCCCTCTGCTCTCCGGAAACTCTCTGCTGAGATTCATATTGAGCGCCCACACACTCAGGAAGATCCTGGTGAAGCTCTCACGGTCAATGCGGAGGAGGACCCGTGAGGGATGTCCCTGCCACTGCCTTCACAGGAGAGGACGAAGATGAAAGGCCAGGGACAAGTGGGTCCTGTGTGGCCTCGTGGACCTGGACGCCCTCTGGCTCCCTTGGTAACTCAGACTCTGGTGGGGGAGCTGGCACTTCCTCTGTAGTGGGAGGAGGAGGGAGGCTGATGGTTGCCTCTGGCACCCGGTGCTCCGATGCGACAGAGCGAGATGGGGCTGGAGGTACACCTTGGGCCTGGTGATATGCCCAAAGCGTCCAGAATGACCACTGATGGATGCCTTGGTCTTGGGCCTGTGTCTCCTGGAAGATCCTAGTGGGCACATCGGGGTCCCGGTCCTGTGTATAGGAACTGTCTGCCTGGGATGACACGGATGGGTGGCAGGATGGCCAAGAGGAGCTGAAAAACCCTCTCTGGTTGTTTTTGCTTTATGAGGCCCCGGGGATCGGTACCGGGAACGAGATCGGGACCTAAGACCAGAGCGGTGCCGGCAAGTCGACCGGGATCTCGAAGCTCAGCGTCTGGATTGGCTGCGAGAGTCACAGTGCCTGGAGCGGTGCCGGGAGCTGGATCGGTATCGAGAGTACCGGGTCGGCGAACGGGATGCTGATCTGCACCGTGAGTATGACCGGTACCAAAGAGGTGATTGGTGCCGGGACTGCGAGCGGCATCGGGACCGGGATCGGCGACAGGACTGGGAATATCAGCAGGATCGCGATCACGAGCGATGCTGTTCTGCGGTGCCAATAGAAGGTGGTTTTATCAGGGCAGGCTTGCCCACAGACTGTCTGACCAGCACCGGCAGTGCCGGGGGTTGAGGTAGCGCAGACTCAGTCATTGTGATGAGATCCCTCGCCGTGGAGAATGTCTCCAGCATGGAGGAAATCGTGAGCTCAACCACTGCTCTTGGCGGGGAGCTTTCAGGGACCGGACTCGACGGCCCTTGCAGGACCAGAATAGATGGTGCCAAGTGTGATGAACTGGGACTGTTCTTAATGTTTGCTCTGAATACTGTGTTGGTGCCTCAGTGTCCCCTAGGCAGTTCTTAAGTATCTAGGTGGTGTGATAAGGGGGTGTGATTGCTGAAGATACTAAATAATGTAAGTTTAGAAATTTTTTTCAACTATATAACAGATATGAGAAAAAACCACGATAGTGCTAGGGAAGTGGAGGTCAGCTAGCGTCACTTCCACTGTTCCAACGCCGACAACGGCGGGTAAGAAAGAGGAACTGAGGGGCGGTGTGTGGGTCGGCAGGCGGTATATATCCGACGCCTGGCGGCGCCACTCCGGGGGCTGCGCCCAGGCTGACCCACCGAGTGTTGGGCGTAGGAGGGGTTTAAAAAAAAAAATAAATAAAAAAAAAATCTTTCCGACGAGTGATCTTGCCACGCGGCGCGCGACGACACCATCTCACTGAATCGATTAATGAGCAAGCACTCAAAGAAAGAACACAAATTATATTACTCTGGATGCTACAGGTTTTGTTGTGTTGTGGCGAGACATGAGAGTATTCCTTCCACTATACTCTGGCTGGTAGCCAGCGAGAATTTTGTGTCTAGTTCTCGCATCTGAGTTTCACGAAAGGATGGGGAAGAAATTGAGAACGGTCCAGAAAGAGAACAAGAATGATTTAAAGGTCTTGCGGAATCATGGACCATATGAATGAAGGTGAAGAATTGGGTTATTTTAGTTTGGAAAAGAGAAGACTGAGAGGGGACATGATAGCAGTTTTCAGGTATCTAAAAGGGTGTCATCAGGAGGAGGGAAAAAACTTGTTCACCTGGGCCTCTAAGGATAGAACAAGAAGCAATGGGCTTAAACTGCAGCAAGAGAGGTTTAGGTTGGACATTAGGAAAAAGTTCCTAACTGTCAGGGTGGTTAAACTTCGGAATAAATTGCCTAGGGAGGTTGTGGAATCTCCATCTCTGGAGATATTTAAGAGTAGGTTAGATAAACGTCTATCATAGACTCATAGACTCTAAGGTCAGAAGGAACCATTATGATCATCTAGTCTGACCTCCTGCACAATGCAGGCCACAGAATCTCACCCATGCACTTCTATAACAAACCCCTAACCTATGTCTGAGTTACTGAAGTCCTCAAATTGTGATTTGAAGACCTCAAGCTGCAGAGAATCCTTCAGCAAGTGACCCATGCCCCACGCTGCAGAAGGCAGCGAAAACCCCCCAGGGCTTCTGCCAATCTGCCCTGGAGGAAAATTCCTTCCTGACCCCAAATATGGCGATGAGTTAAACCCTGAGCATGTGGGCAAAACTCACCAGCCAGCACCTAGGAAAGAATTCTCTGTAGTAACTCAGATCCCAACCTATCTAACATCTCATCACATACCACTGGGCATACTTACCTGCTGATAATCAAAGATCAATTGCTAAATTAATTGCCAAAATTAGTCTATCCCATCATACCATCCCCTCAGGGATGGTCCAGACAGTATTTGGTCCTCCATGAGGGCAGGGGACTGGACTTGATGACCTCTCGAGGTCCTTCCAGTCCTAGAATCTATGAATATGAATCTATGAAGTCATAGGCGATGGCTGGGGATGGGGGCCTCACCTGGAGAGGAGGAGGAGTTATTAATGTTTGGCAAAGTGTCAGGTGCAAGACACTCTTCCTCTTCTATGGGTTCCTCCCTTGGAACAGTTGTTAAAAGTCTCCGACGGCGATGGTGGACATCGAATGCCTTCCCTATGTGGGCTGGGAGGTCTGCTCAGGGGTGAAAGTAACACCGGTCACTTACTGGTATGGGGCTGGGGCGGATCCGGCCCCTGGAAGGGGTGGGGCCTAGGGCGGAAGGGGCAGGGCTGGGGGTCAGCATCCCCCAGCCAGTTCTTCCAGGCCATCTCGCCTGTGCTGCATGGGGCTCCAGTGGTGATTTAAGGGGCCCGGGGCTCCAGACGCCACTGCTGCTACCGCGGCAGTGGCAACTGGAGCCCCAGACCCTTTTAAATCGCCAGCCCCGGGGCAGTTGCTCCCTTTGCCCCCCCTCTGGCCGTCGGTGGCTGACGGGGTCAAAGGGGGCAGGGATGTTAAAGCACTGCAGGGGCCTTTGTCGCGGCAGCACTTTAATGTGGGCTGGGTATGGGCCACTGCGGGTTCTTACCAGTACGCCATATCAGCCCGTACCAGCTCAGTTTCACCCCTGAGTCTGCTGTAGTGTCTTCTGTAAGACCTCCACTGGTCCCAATATGGCCAGTTTGTGGGGAAAGGCATGGGTGGTCCCATCCATGGATGCCCATACCAAGGTGGTATTTCGTGCCTCTATGTGGACCTTGATCGTAGTGGTCCAGCTGTCACAGGCGTTCTGTTTAGGGAGGAATGGTAAGGTGAGAACATCCCTTTTTCCTCGTCATCCTCTTCACTTGAGATTGGAGGGACTATCAGAGATAATGGTTGCTCCGGTACTGCGCGCACCGGGGACCCCTCAATGTCCAGAAGTGGGGACTCCAGTATCAAGGAGACAAATAGATCTTTCTGGTGCAGAAAATGGTGCGGTGTCAGGAGCTTTAGTGCCGATGAGGTCGGTGCCGATTGTGCTGATGGTGTAGCAGTCGGTGGCATTGTCATAGTAACAGTGGGAGGAGGCATAGTTGGCAGAGTGGCTGTCAATGCTGTCTCCTTCAGCGTCATCGATGGTTCCTTGATGGAGGATGCAGGCTTAGCGCCCCTCAACTCCACACTGGAGCACTGTGTTTCGGCAGAGACCACTGCACAGGTGATGCTGAAGGTTCCCAGAGAGTTTTAAGTGCTGAGCAGCTATGAGGTCGGCACCGAGGAGAGCAATCTAGTGGGAGACCATTTCCTCTTGGCCTGCTCTCTGTGAGGCGATGAGGACGCGTGTTTTCTTGCTGGGTTTTTGAGGAATCGGTCTCAGGAGACCTTGCTGTTAAACTGTTTGATGATCTCTCCTGGGAGGGAGTTTCTTGCCCCAGATCAGAGGCGGGCCATAGTGATTTCTCCATCAAGATGAGTTTTAGCCTCAGATCTCTATTTCTATGAGCTTGGGCTATGAGTTATTACAATGGGCACATTTCTGGGGTATGTGCATCTCCCCCAAGCAACGGGCACATTGAATGTGTCCATTGGATGCTGGCATCGCTTCTCTGCACGTCGTGCAGTGTTTGAATTCTGGTGAACCCGGCGCTTTTGTCAGTTCACAATCGCTATCCTAACTATCCTAAGGGATAAATGAATTAAACTTTTTTTTATTATTATTTTATTTTTATTTTTTTAGGAAGAAAAGGAGTGAGTAATTTACTAAAAAATGAAACTTATACTTCCTATCCTATTTGAAATTATTGACTAGCTAAGTTTAACAGGACTGCTAAGGGTTCCGCCCCTGGCCAGGGACGGTTGAGAAGGAAAGGAGGGGTCCGGGGCCGGGTTGCACATGCTATATGAGGTGCCAACAGGGCCGGTGCAACCCATTAGGCGACCTAGGTGGTTGCCTAGGGCACTAGCATTTGGGGGGCGGCATTTCGGGTCCTTCGGTGGTGACCGCGGCAGCTGGATCTTCAGCTGCCCCAGTCGTCGTCAGCATTTAGGCGGAGGGAGCTGGGGCAGGGGGGTGCGGGGAGTAAGTGGGGGCATGGCACACAGGGGAACTCCCCGCCCCAGCTCACCTCTGCTCCGCCTCCTCCCCTGAGTACGCCACTTGGCTCTGCTTCTCTCCCTCCCAGGTGCCAACAGCTGATGGGCGCCGCAAGCCTGGGAGGCAGAGAAGGGAGCAGTGAATGGTGTGCTCGAGAGTAACGGCGCAGAGGTAGCTGGGGCAGGCTGCCACACGGCTCCCCGGCCGGGCAGCTGCCGCAAGGGGGGCACCTCAGGTTGGAGGCGGGGGTGGGGAGCTGCCAGGGGATGCCTCAGGTGGGGGGGGTTGCGGGGAGCTGCCACGGGCACGGCGGGGGTGTCAAAAAAGATAGCTAAGGTTAAAGTTTCTTACTGTAAAGGGTTAACAGGAACCAAACACCTGACCAAAGACCAATCAGGAAACCGGAATTTTTCAGTGAGGGAGGGAACTCTGGAGGTGTTTGTCTTTGTTCTGCCTGTTGTTTTCTCTGGCTATGAGGAAGAGCTTTTTTTCTAATCTCCTCAAGCTTCTTTCTACCCTTGCTGTCCCATTGTAAGTAGAAAGGTAGCAAAACAAATAGTGCTTTATATATGTTTGTTTTGTATTACATGGTGAATTGCCTGGAAGATAAATTGGATACTTTTGAATCAGAACTGATTTATCTCCTATTTTTCTTATAAGCAATAGCCCTGTATTGTCTCTTGAAATGCAAGAGTTTATATTCTTATGTAATTTTCTTTCTTTATATAAAGTTCTTTTTAAAAACTTGTTTGAGTTTTTTCCTCTCTGGGTAGTTCAAAGGAACAAGGAGAGGGGATCTCTTTGTGTTAGATCTAGCGGAAGGGTAAACTGCAAGCACCCAGTAGGAGGAAGGGAAAGAGAGGATCATCTCTGTCTTCCCCTTGTATTGGGGTTTAGTCTCTTTGGAATAAGGAGATTTTTGGGATGTCTCATATTTTTTTAGGGGTTTGATGTGGTTTTTTAGTGATTGTGTAGTCTTCTTTTTAACCAGCTTCGGGATTGTGATGTAAAGAGATGCATCAAGCTTTCCCCAGTAGCCAGAGAGGAAAGTCTGGGTGAGAGAGGGAGAGGAAGAGGAAAGTGGAGTATTCCCTTGCCCGTAAGACCCAGAGCTTCTGGGTCTTGGGGCCCCCCAGGGAAAGGTTTGGGGAGACCCGGGAAGTTTAAGCTCCAGAATCCTGACTGGTGGCAGCGGAGAATAAGATCAAGCTGGTAATTAAGCTGGAGGTTCAATGCTAAGACCCCCAGATTGGCCGCAAGGCCAGATTTGGACAGGAGGATTATACAGGGGGCACTAAAGGTGAAGTTTGGGCCAAGGGCACGAAAACATCCTTGCACCGCCACTGGGTGCCATCAGGCCACAAACAAAACATGCGCTGCGTGAACCCCACACAGGCACTTGCTAACTAAAACTCTCCGAGCAAAGGCCCGGATGCACCGCCCCAACCATCAAAGTGGGAACAACCCCATGGACATCCGCTCAATAAAGCTGCAAGCAGTGCCTGCCCTGTATCTCCGAGAGCTAGAACCCAGTCCCTGAGCCTCGAGGAGCCTGCCGTAGCACCATCCTCAGGGTGGGTATTAACTTCCACCCAGAGACCCTGAGCAATCCAGCACCAGCAGCCTGCTCAGGGCCCCAAGGGCCCCTTTTCTAGCTGTTGAACTTTGGTTGTAGGGCATGATCCCCAGGGGCTGCAGGCACTACTAAGAAGAACATCTTATTCGCTTGTGAGCGAGCCCACTGTGGAGGCCCCACAGGAGCGTGCTGGAGGGGATGGGCCCCACCTGGGCATATAAGGATGGACCCCCGGGGGCACACGGCTACTCAACGGACCCCCAGGGGGCACACGGCTCTCACAGACCCCCCCAGGGCACACGGCTCTGTGACGAAGTGGGTACTGTCTTAAAGTTCACTCTGAATACTGTCGGTGCCTCAGTGATTAGGCCGACCACCACCTGTCTCCTGCAATATGGCCCTACCTTCCCCCTGCAAGGGATGCTAAAGGTGGGGAATAAAGAGGTCAGGTACTCCTGCCCGGGAAAGGAACGAGCAGAGAGGAGGGCTGAGGGAGTTTCAGTTGGGAACTGACGGGAGACGAGGAAAGTATGGCAAGAACTGGGGTCTGGCTCACTGCCCCCCCCAAGAGTGGAACCTGGCCGAGGGTCCCGTTCGTTACACTACAAGCTCCTGATTTAAGACCCTAGTTCCTGTGTCGAAAATAAAACCTCTTGTACTGGCCATGGCTGAGAAGTCACGTCTGACTGCGAAGTGGGGGGGCAGACCCTTGTGCTTCCCCAGGAACCCAGCCTCGGTGAACTCACTGTGGAACAGTGCAACGAGGGGCAGAGGACTAGCTCCAAGAGAGACCCCCAGAAGTGAAGCCGTGTAGGCTTCTTGCCCTGAACAAGTCTGCTCCGAGGGAGAGGAGGCTCCCCAAAGTCCTGCCTGGCTTTGTGGGGAGCAGTTCCAGAGCATCGCCCGGGGACTCTGTGACAGGTTCTCATGGACCCCCGAGGGCACACAGCTCCCACGCACCCCTGGAGCACACAGCTCTCACGGACCCTTGAGCGCACAAGACTCTCACACATCCCCGGGGCACACGGCTCTCACGGACCCTCGGGCGCACACGACTCTCATGCACCCCCAGAGCACACGGCTCTCACCTGATGTACATGGCCCGGCGGTCGATTTCCTTGTAGAAGTTCTGGGGAAGGAAGAGCAGATGGAGGAAGCTGACTGGTGGAGGAGGCACTAAAGAGCTCTGGACTAGAGCCACAGAGGGACATTGGTGCCTGTGTATAGGCACCTGCCGCCCCATGGGATCCGCAGCCCTGAAGAGGGCGCCCAGCTCCCCACACAATGGATGGGCAGAGAGTGGGTCCCACAGACGTCAGCAATAGGTGGGGCCCTGCTGGAACTAGCTAATGGGAGATGCTGACCAGAGGGGTGGGGTCTGTGTCCTGCCCTTCCAAGGGCTGTCGGCACCTACCTCCCCAAACCTGGCACTCAGGGCACTGAACCCTGGCTGCAGAGCGGTGCCTGGGCCAGGCCAGTTGGGTCCAGTGCTCTGTAGCGAGCCAGTGTGGCTCCCCGGTGCCCAGAAGGGGGTCGAGCCCCAGCTAACCCTTGTACATGCTCCCCCAGGCTTTGGGAGGCCCAGGTTCAGTTCCCTTCTGCCAGACATAGAGCAGGGATTTGACCAGAGGTCACCCCTACCCATGGGGCTGTGGGGTGCCTGGGCAGGGATCCCAGCCTCTCCTGCACCGTGTAAACATCCCTGCTACCAAACATGTCAGGGGCCAGTTCTTAGGGCTCGGTATAGCAGGGGTTGCCCAAAGGAGTGAGGGAGGGGCCCTAGCAGACTTGTGGGGAGGGGGCTGCAATAGCTCTGAGGTCCCAGAGAGAATGGCAAGTCCATCCCCACATGTGCTCCAAGGAAGTGGGGCTGGTGCCTGAGGGACAGGACGTGTCTCTGCCTTCCCCAGATGGGCCATGTCCGGGTCCCCTCAGGCCTGAGGGCAGCAAGCGGAAAAGCTTCGCTTGTCACTGTGTGCCCCATCTGGCCACACAGCCTCATGCACCATGGGGCATGGCAGGCCCATCACACTGTCTGGGGGGCCGGACCTGCCTGGGAAGATGCCGGGCTGGGGAGTGGGAGCTGCCCAGGGAGATGCCGGGCTGTGGGGGGTGGGAGCTGCCAGTGGGGGACACCGGGCTGGGAGGCAGGAGATGCCAGACTGGGGGGTGGGAGCTGCCCGGGGAGATGCCGGGCTGAGGGGTGGGAGCTGCCAGCGGGGGACGCCAGCCTGGGGAGGAGGAGCTGCCTGGGGAAATGCTGGGCTGGGGGGTGCCAGCTTTCCGGGGAGATGCTGGGCTGGGGGGCGGGAGCTGCCAGTGGGAGACGCCAGGCTGCGGGGCGGGAGCTCCCCGGGGAGACGCTCGGCTGCCCGAGGGGGCAAGCGGCCAGGGACCCACCAGCAGGTTGACAGTGCAGCTCATGCTGTATGTCTTGTTCTCATCGTTCATGACAGCGCGATAGTCCAGCAGCCGCTCCAGCAGGCCCGTGACCAGGGCCACGAACTTCTCACCAGGCTTGGCCAGCTCGGGGTGATCCCTGCAGCAGCTGAGGAGGCTGGGGGAGAACAGAAGGATTCACATCCCTGTTCCCCTCAGCCATCCACCCACTCCTCTGCCCTGGCCTGGAGGCTCATGCAGGCCAGGCCCATTCCACACAGCCACAAAAAGGGGATATCTCGCGTGCAGCAGCTCCTCCAGCCCCAGCCTCATCCAGCAGGGGGCGCTGTGGGGAGCGGGGCAGGAGCCCTGGCTCAGGGGGGAGCTCCTGGCTACCCCAGTCCCAGCCTCTCTCAGCAGGGGGCGCTGTGGGGAGTGGGGCAGGAGCCCTGGCTCAGGGGGGAGCTCCTGGCTACCCTAGTCCCAGCCTCTCTCAGCAGGGGGCGCTGTGGGGAGCGGGGCAGGAGCTGGCTATGGGGGGAGCTCCTGGCTACCCCAGTCCCAGCCTCTCTCAGCAGGGGGCACTGTGGGGAGCAGGGCAGGAGCCCTGGCTCAGGGGGTTGCTCCTGGCTACCCCAGTCCAAGCCTCTCCCAGCAGGGGGCACTGTGGGGAGCGGGGCAGGGGCTGACTGTAGGGGGAGCTCCCCGGGTGCCTCTGGGAGGTGCTGTGGGGAAGCAGCGCTGACTGTGCAGGGCTCCAGTTTGTGAGCTAGGCAAGGGGAGAGGGTCGGAGCTCCCAGGGGTGCCTGCGGGGGCAAAGTTGGCAATGAAGCAGTAACAGACTCTTCCTTGGTCCCAGCGCTCCGGCTGGCAGCCACTGAGGGAGATTCCAGAACAGAGTGGGGGGGGTACGTGGGGAAGGATGCAGACAGCTGTAGGAGGGGCCAGACCCCCCCCATCCAGGGGCAGATGTGAGGGGAGGTGGGGCCAGGCAGGGCAGAGACTCACGTGCTCTGGAAGAGCTGCTTGTACTGTTCATCCCCACGGCCGCCCTCCACTTCGCTGTCCAGCTTGCGCAGGATCTCATCCTCGAACTGCGGAGAGGGGCAGTGTGAGCTGGGCTGGGGCACTGCCAGGCTCGAGGCGCCCCGGGGGCTGCAGCAGCAGCAGAAGCCCCTGCCCAGGGCCTGGACCAGACTGGTGTCTAATCCTGATCTGGGTGGGGATTTGACTAGACCCTCACGCTGCCTCCCAGCCTATGGGTCTAGAGCCCATTCCTGGGGTTCCTGACCATCTCCTTCCCAGCATCCCCAGCCATGCCCCACTACAGCCTTGGGGGGCGCAGGGCCCTGCCCCTCAGCCACAGCACAGGCTGCCCCCGGCGGCTGGGCCAGGACACTCCGGGCAGGGCCTGTGGTGATAACTGGGCTGACAGATTTCCCCCGTTCCCCCGCTGGGAGCGGCGCACGTCCTGCTCGGCGCAGGGCATGGACTAGCTGAGCTCTAGAGTCCCTCCTGGCCACGGTTCTCTGAACAAGTGCAGAAATCAGTGACCCCAAACCAGTATGTCACCAACTAGGACAAAACGCGGAGAGGCTGGGCTGCTCCGCCCCACCACCCTCCGGGGTCCTGAAACAAAAGCCATGGGAGAGGGACAGGGGAGACACAGCCATGGGGATCCCCTCAGCCCAGCTACGGAGCAGTGCGCTAAGGGTGCAATGTAAGTCTCCATCCAGAGCCAGCACCGGTACCCCCGGTTGGGCTGCTTATGAGGAGGGTGGAGCTGGACTCCCCAGGGGTGCTCGGGGAAGGGGCTTGGCCCTGGGGGGAAGGCAGGGTGAGGGTCACACTTGGGGGAGGGGCTCGGCCCAAGTCTCCAGGAAGGGAGGGTGAGGGTCATGCTCGGGGGAGGGGCTCAGCCCTGCATCCCCAGGAAGGGAGGGCAAGGGTCACACTTGGAGGAGGGGCTCGGCCCCGGGCAGGGAGGGCGAGGGTCATGCCTGGGGGAGAGGCTTGGCCCCGCATCCCTGGGCAGGGAGGGTGAGGGTCACACTCGGGGGAGGGCTCGGCCCCGCGTCCCCGGGCAGGGAGGGTAAGGGGTGTGCCAGGGCCAAGAGGCTCAGTTTGAGGGCCTAGGACCCGGGACAGGGGCTGAAGGGAGCAGTGCTCCTGTCGGGCCAGCTGGGTCATGGCTGAGGGGGAAGGTGACAGGCCCTGTGCCTCCTCTCCAGCTGGTCTCTGGCCCTGGTGCTCTCTTCTCCCATGGCCTCCCCCATCTCTCCGTCATACTGGTCAGGTGCAGGGCCAGTGCAACCATTTAGGCGGACTAGGCGGTTGCCTAGGGCGCCGAGATTTGGGGGTGCCAAAAAGCACCCCCTATTTTTTTTTTAAATGGTTGAGCAGCCGCTGCTGCTGGGACAGAGAGGGAGTCTGAGCTGCCGCCGGGAGCCGGCAGCCCAGGGTGTCCCCTGGCTCAGGGCGCCACCAGAGGGGGCGGCAGGCAGCTCCCGTGGAGCTGCCGCAGTGGTGCCTGCGGACGGTCGGCTGCTCGCGGGGCTCC
>NC_133773.1:147588561-147599741 GCF_003597395.2 Chelonoidis abingdonii | reverse complement strand
CTGGGGTGGGGCTGGGGATGAGTGGTTTGGGGTGCAGAAGGATGCTCCACGCTGGGATTGAGGGGTTTGGAGAGTGGGAGAGTGATCAGGGCTGGGGCAGGGGGTTGGGGCGTGGGGAGAGGCTCAGGGGTGCAGGCTCAGAGAGGTGTATACCTCAAGTGGCTCCCGGAAGCAGTGGTATGTCCCTTTTCCGGTTCCTAGGCATGGCGCGGCCCACGACCCTCAGAAGGGGGCCATGCCGCGGCTTCAGAGAGCCGTGCGGTGCAGCCCCCGACCCGGTTCCTCAGCAGGAGCTCGTGGGCCGGCTTAAAACGGCTGATCCAGGCCGCGGCCGTAATTTGCCCACCCCTGTTTTAGAAGACCATCCAATCTAGATTGAAAAATCACCAGGGATGGCAAATCCACAATGACCCTGGTTGAATTTGTTGAGAGATATATATTATGTGACAGACCCAGGCCAGCGGGGTGCAGAAGTCTGGTAGAGGGCAAATATACTGGTTACTGGATGAGTAGTTTTCTGTTCCCTGAGTGACCAGAGCAGGGGCTGCACTAGAGTAATCAGGAACCTGCTAGAACCAATTAAGACAGACTAATCAGGGCACCTGGGTTTAAAAAGAAACTCACTCCAGTCAGGGAAGGGGGAGCCAGAGGAGAGGAAGTGCATGTGAGGAGCTGGGAGGGAGAGGGAAAGGGAAAGGGAGTGGGAGTGCTGCTGGAGGATTGAGGAGGACAAGCGTTATCAGACACCAGGAGGAAGGTCCTGTGGTGAGGCTAAAGAAGGTGTTTGAAGGAGGCCATGGGGAAGTAGCCCAAGGAGGTGTAGCTGTCATGCAGCTGTTACAGGAGGCACTATAGACAGCTGCAATCCACATAGCCCTGGGCTGGAACCCGGAGTAGAGGGCAGGCCTGGGTTCCCCCCAAACTTCCCAACTCCTGATCAGACACAGGAGGAGTTGACCCAGACTGTGGGGAAGATCAATGAGGTAAGCAAACTCTGCCAATAAGCGCAGGACCCACCAAGGTAGAGGAGGAACTTTTTCACAGTATATATACACACACACATTGTGATTCATACAGCCATGTAATATGTTATAGGTCATTGAGGCCTGGTACGAATGACGTGTGCTTGACATGAATGCGTGCGTTGCAAGTTAGCAACCGAAGCAAGGACTTAAGGTCAAGGACTATTAGAACTATTTGTGCAAAAACAATCTTATGTTCCAAGAAAAATACAGAAAATCATCAGAAAAGGAAACACCACCAGCTGGACTGATATAAAATTGCATGAGAATTGAAGGAAATGGGACACCTTGGATCATCGCAGCCCACCCAGCATCGTCTCTTTGGAATTGTGTGACGGCCTAGTAAACAAAGGCAAAGAACCGATGAGGCGATGGAATGGACTATAAACGAATGCCCATGTTTTCTGCAAATCAGAGTTGTTTATTGATCCAGAGTCCCGTGTGGCTCCCCGCATCTTATGATCTTATCCTGAGGGAAGGAATCTCGACTGACCATCAGGACCATTCTCACCTTTGGACTCTGGTATAGTATGTTCGGGGTGTGAATGTGGAGTAAGGAAGGTTTGTTTTGTAATCAATAAGGAACATGTAGAGTATCGTATATCAACACTGTGCCCAGTATCTGCCTGCTCCCCATCCCATAGGGAGACCTCTATTGTGGGTCTAGGAAATTGTTCCTATGTTTAATTACTCTCATTGTCAAAAACGTGCGTCTTATTTCCACTCTGAATTTTTCTAGCTTCAACTGCCAGCCACTGGATTGCGTTAGACCTTTGCCTGCTGGATTGAAGAGCCTATTATTAAATATTTGCTTCCATGTAGGTACCTATAGACTGGGATCAAGTCACCCCTTAACCTGCTCTTTGTTCAGCTAAATAGATTGAGCTCCTTGAGTCTCTCACTAGAAAGCAGGTTTTCTAACCCTTTCATCATTCTCGTGCCGCTTCTCTGACCCCTCTCTAATCAGCCACATCCTTCCTGAATTGTGGGCACCAGAACTGGGCACAGGTCGCACCAGAGCCAAATCCAGAGGGAAAATAACCTCTCTGCTCCTACTTAATATTCCCCTGTTTCTATATCCCAGGATCACATAAGCTCTTTTGACCACAACGTCACCCTAGGAGCTCATGTTCAGTTAATTATCCACAATGACCCCCAAAGCTTTTCAGAGTCTCCCACTCTGAACGTAGAGCCTAGATGTACATATTCAGGTTTAGTTGTATAAAAACGCATGTTTGCTTGTCTCCGGTTTACCAGGTGAGACAGATGGCCCTGAATCAGTGACCTGCCTTCATTATTTCTCACTTCCCCAATTATTGTGTCATCTGCAAACTTTAGTGATGATTTTATGTTTTCTTCCACGTCATTGATAAAAACATTAAACAGCGTAGAGCCAAGAACCGATCTCTGTGGAACCCCACCGGAAACAGACCTCCTTGATTACGATTCTCCATTTACTATTACAGTTTGAGATCTACCAGTTAGCCAACTTTTAACCCATTTAATATGTGCCATGTGCATTTCATATCAGTCTAGTTTTTTGACCAAATGTGGTAGGGAGCCAATCAAGCACTTCACAGATGTCTACAACACTTGTCATCTCCTCAAAAAAATACCAACTTTGACGGGATCTATTTTCCATAAATCCAGGTTGATTAGCATTAATTACATCACTGTCCTTTAGCTTGTTATTAATCGAGTCCTAGACGCTCCATTGTCTTAGCCAGGACTGATGTCAGGCTGGAAGGCCAGTAACTAACCAGGCCTCCTACTTTCCCTTTTTAAATATTGGCACAACGTTAGCTCTCTTCCATCCCCTGGAACTTTCCCAGTGCTCCAAGACTCACTGAAAAGCAACCGTCCAGCAAGCTCCTCAGACAGCGCTTTTAAAACTCTGGATGCTAGTCAATTGGACCTGCTGATTTAAAAATGTCTCATTGTAGTAGCTTGTGTTTAACACCCTCCAGAGAGACAAGCAGGATGGAAGAGCATCACCACATGAGGAGGCTGCATCAACTGTTTTTTCCCCCAAATACAGAATATTTACTGAACACTTCTGCCTTTTCTGCACGATCATTGAGAATTTGGAGTCACAGTCGGCACATTGGCGCTGACAGTGGTGACTTGCGGGTCTCTGGACGAGTGTATGAAGTGCACTGCAGGTTGGCCATTGACTCCCTTGGGGAGCGAATCAAGCCTGTGGACAATGTCAGATCATGGCAAACCCTTCTCCCAACCGGCTCAGCTCGGCCTGCAGCCTGGCTCCACACCCTCAGTCGGCTGGTTTCACTCAGGGTGGTGATGTCTATTGTGCCTCTCAGAGGTGGAAACTTGGACAGATGAATAGAGAGGAGTATAAAAATATTGCTCGAGCATGCAGGGGTGTAATCAGGAAGGCCAAGGCACAACTGGAGTTGCAGCTAACAAGGGATGTGAAGGGTAACAAGAAGGGTTTCTACAGGTATGTTAGCAACAAGAAGGTGTACGTCAGGCGACAGTGTTGGCGCCCCTTACTTGAATGGGGGAGGCCAAGCTAGTGACAGATGATGTGCGAAAAGTTGAAGTACTCAATGCTGTTTTGCCCTAGTCTGCCCCACAGACAAGGTCAGTCCCAGACTGCTGCGACTGGCAGCCCCACGTATGGGGAGGAGGTGTCATAAATAGATAGCTAAGGGTTAATATTTTTTTACCTGTTAAAGGGTTAACAAAGGGAACAAACACCTGAACAGCAGACCAATCAGGAAATGCGATATTTTCAAATAAGGGTGGGAACTTCTGGTGTGTTTTGGGCTTTGTTCTCTTCTTTCTTTGTTTCCTCGGCTGATGAGTGAGAGCTTTTCTTGTCGGTATCTCCAAGCTTCTTTTACCCTTCTCGTTACCAAGTTGTGAGTACAAAAGGAAAAAGCCAATAGGTTTATTTGTAGTTGTATTTCACATGTGTGTACTTTGCTGGACTGTTCTAAATTGGATATCTTTTGAATCAGCTGTTATTCCTATTTTCTTATAAGCAATAGCCCTGATTTGACTTCTTGAATGCCCAGAGTTTCCTATTATATTATTTCTTCTTTTTATTAAAGTTTGCTTTTTAACCTGGTGGAGTTTTTTTTTCTCTGGTTAAGCCCTACGGGAAAAGGGAGGGGGAACCTCTCTTTGTGTTAGCTTGACTAGGTTTGAATGCATAGCCTCAGGCGGAAAGTTAAAGTTGCCCTCTCCTGGTTTTGTATTCAGGAGTTAAGTACAGTTATCGCCCAGCTAACCCAGGGAGAGGAGAGTGCGGGCATGAGAATAAGAGGAGACAAGGGGGAGGAGCCTTGTTTTCCCTTGGTGAGAGCTCAGGGTTTCTGGGTCTGGGGGTTCCCCAGGGAAAAGGGGAGATTTGGCAGGAACAGAAGGTCTGAGAGCTATTCAGGAAGCTCTGAATCCTGACTCGTGTGCGCCGCGTATATCAGATCCAAGCCTGGTAATCAGTTTGGGGACTGGTCATGCTAAGCCCCACGATTTGGACGCCTAAGTCCAGATCTTGTGGAAGAGGCTTTTACAGGAGGTGACCGCCTCAATGGTGAAAGAGCCCCCGGTTAAGTGTTTTAGGACTATTTAGAAAAGCGTGCATGGAGCACAGTCCATGGGGCTGGATCTAATGCATCCAAGTGTGGTTGAGGGAGTTGGCGGATGTGAGTGCAAGAGCCTTGGCCATTATGCTTTCAAAACTCTGTTTGATCGAGGGAAGTCCCGGATGACTGGAAATAGGCTATGTAGTGCCATCTTTAAAAAAGGGAGGAAAGAGATCCGGAAACTACAGACCGGTCTAGCCTTCACCTCAGTCCCCGGCAAAATCTGGAGCAGGGTACACTCAGAGATACACATATAGAGCCGCTTGGAGGAGTGAGGGAAGTGATCAAGAATACAGCCAGCATGATTCATCAAGGGCAAGTTCATGCCCTGGCTAACCTGATTGCCTTCCTGGTGAGACAACTGGCTCTGTGGATGAGGGGAAGCAGTAGATGCTGATATAGCTTGACTTTAGCAAAGCTTTGATATGGTTTCCCACAGTATTCTTGCCTGCAAGTTAAAGAAGTATGGGATGGATGAATGGACTATAAGGTGACTAGAAAGCTGGCTAGATTGTTGGGCTCAACGTGTAGTGATCAATGGCTCCATGTCTAGATGGTAGCCAGTATCAAGCGGAGTGCCCCAGGGGTCGGTCCTGAGGCTGATTTTGTTCAACATCTTTATTAAAGATCTGGATGATGGGATGGACTGCACACCCTCAGCAAGTTATCAGATGACACTAAGCTGGGGAGGAGAGGTAGATACCCTGGAGGGTAGGGATATGATACAGAGGGACCTAGACAAATTGGAGGATTGGGCCAAAAGAAATCTGATGAGGTTCAACAAGGACAAGTGCAGAGTCCTGCACTTAGGACAGAAGAATCCCATTCACTGTTCTGCAGAAAAGGACCTAGGGGTTACACATATCAGAGGGATAGCCGTGTTAGTCTGGATCTGTAAAAGCAGCAAAGAATCCTGTGGCACCTTATAGACTAAGAGACGTTTTGGAGCATGAGCTTTCATGGGTGAATACCCACTTCGTCAGATGCATGTGGGTTACAGTGGATGAGAAGCTGGATATGAGTCAGCAGTGTGCTATCATTGCCAAGAAAGCCAATGGCATATTGGGCTGCATTAGTAGGAGCATGGCCAGCAGATTGAGGGAAGTGATTATTCCCCTCTATTCGGCACTGGTGAAGCCACATCTGGAGTATTGTGTCCAGTTTTGGTCCCAGAAGGCATGTGGACAAATTGGAGACAGTCCAGCAGACGGCAAGGAAAATGATTAGGGGGCTGGGGAACATGATTTACGAGCAGAGGCTGAGGGAACTGAGATTGTTTAGTCTGTAGAGGAGAAGCGTGATTCTATGATCACTCAGCACCTGCGAAGGCCACGCTGGCATCTGACAGTCTTGCCCACAGGCTCTGGAGGGAGCGTGGAGTCTGTCTCAGAACCCAGACATAAATCTACAGTGCTCTTGGATTCACACCTCTCCAGCTGCAAGACATGGACGCTGTACCAACACCACATCGACCAGCTGGAGAGCTTCCACCTTCGCTGCCCAAGATCCTTCGGCATCCTCAAGTGGCAGGACAAAATCCCAATACTGAAGTCCTGGCAAGGTGCCAAATCCCTGGCTTTGAGCACACGCTCATCAGGGCTCAGCTTTGCTGGGTCAGACTCATGGTCTGCATGGAGGCTTCCCAATAGCAGTGCTCTGCAGCCAACTGAGCATGGGAACCTGTTCTAAGGGTCGACCCATCCTCAGATATAAAGACACCTTCAAGGCCAACCTCAAAGCATGCAGGATAGATCTTAAAACTTGGCAACTTATGGCACTTGACAGACCTGGAGGGAGAGGTCTATGCCATGACGCCATGTCCACTTTGGAGGAGTGGTGTGTGAGGTCCTTGCAGAAGAGAGCACATCAAAAGGCCAAAACCTCAAACCCTCCCCATAACCATTACACTTGCAAGAGATGCGACCGCATTCGCAAATCCAGGATTGGACTCGCTTCCCACGTGAGAAGCCACAAAATCAACTCAATCTAGAACATAAGTCAACACTAGCTGAACACTCATTCATGAGCGATGGGAGAATCTATCCATGCAGATAATTCTACCATTTCCATCTAGTAACAGACTAATACTTTATTGGGATTTTTTCTGTTCCTAATATACTTTAAAAACTCCTCATTGTTTTTAACTCTGCTGGCCACAGATTTCTTCTTGTGTCCCTTGGCTTCCCTTATCAATTGTCTACAATTCCTAACTTCCCCATTTTTCCATTTATTATTATGTTTTTATAGCTGTCTTCACTTCCCCTCTAAATCAGGTTGTCTTTCAATCAGCACAGTCTTCTTCCTCAGTTGTGGAATTGTGGCTATTTGGGCATCAAGTAAGTTCTTAGATAATTCCCAATTATCATTCACGGTTTTATGATTAAACACTTCCTGCCAGCTGATCTGGCTCATAATCAAATTCAGTTTTGTGAAACTGGCCCTATTAAAGCACCAAGTATATCTATTACTGGTATGACTTTATTCTGCTTGCACATCATGAATGTAATCACATAATGATCACTTGTTCCAAAGCTACCATTAATTTTTGGTGCTGTGATCTTTTCCTTTTTGCCAGGACAAGGGCTCATAAAGAATTCCCTAGTGCTGGTTGAAAGCCATTTTGACTTAGGAGGGAGACGAGGCCACATACCAGGGCCTGATGAAATGCATCTTAGAATACTCAAGGAGTTAATAGAGGAGGTATCTGAGTCTCTAGCTATTATCTTTGGAAAGTCATGGGAGACGGGAGAGATTCCAGAAGATGGAAAAGCGGCAAATATAGTGCTATCATAAAAAGGAAATTAAAAAAACAACCCAGGAACTTCCGACCAGTTAGTCTTACACTTCTGTGCCAGGAGAAATGGAGCAAGTAATAAAGAAATCATCTGCAAACACTTGAAGGTGGTAAGGTGATAGGATAGCTAGGCATGGATTCTGAAAGAACAATCGTGTCAAACCAATCTGATACTTTCCTTGAAGGATAACGAGTCTTGTGATAAGGGAGCGTGGATATGCTACCAGACTTTATAGCCATTTAATGCTGTCTCTGCATATATTCCTATCAATAAAACTAGGTAAATAAATAATGGTCTACTGTAAGTGGTAATAACTGGCTGATAACCAATACTCCACAGAGTATATTTAATTTTCCCAACCTGCTCGAAAGGTATAACAAAGTGGAGTTTCCAAGGTTTTTTGGACTGCTTTGTTCCAATTCTTCACATACTTAAATTTGGCATAGAAATACGCTTATAAGTTTGCAGACGATACCCAAATGGGAGGATGCCAACGCTTTGGAGACAGGGTCAAAATTCAAAATATCTGGACAAATGGGAAATGTCGAGTAAACGGAATCGACGTTTAATACAGGACAGAAGCAAAGCTGCTCCACTTAGGAAGAACATAGTTACAATACAGAATGGAAAGACCTGTCTAGGGAACAGTATGGAAAAGATCTAGGTCATATGGACACAAGCCTATATGATCACAGTGTGATGCTGTTCAAAAAGGCATTATTCTGGATGCCATTAACACGTACGTTCGTGAGCAAACATGAAAAGTATTCTCTCTCATTCTGGCTGGTTAGCCTCAACTGATATTTGTGTCCAAGTCTGGCACCGCATTCAAAGAAAGATGTGGAGAAATTGAGATGTCGAGAAGAGCAACCAAGAATGATTAAAGGTTGAGACATGACTATGAAGAAGGCTGAAGATGAGTTTATTTGAGTTGGAAAGAGGAAAGACTGAGGGACTGAAGCAAGTTTCAGGTATCTAAAAGGTGTGTCATAGGGAGGGAACAAACTTGTTCACCTGCTCTAAAGAGATGAACAAGAAGCCAAATGCTCTTAAACTGCAAAGGGAGGTTAGTTGGACCATTAGAAGGAAATTCTAACTGTCAGGTAGTTTAACACGAATTAAATGCCTAGGGAGTTGTAATACTCCATCCTCTGGAGATATTAAAGTGGTTAGACAAAGCTATCAGTGATTTGAGAGGTATTGGTCTCATGAGAGGGAGCTGGACCCTGACTAGCTCTGGTCCCTTCCAGTCCTAGAGTCTATGAATCATATACCAGAGATGTATGTGGGGAGGGCAGATCAGAACCCAGGACATCAAGTTGAGACTAGAGTTCAATTGTGGGCAGAACCAGTATTGGGGCAGAACCATGGAAGTAGAAGGATAGACTAACTAGCGATGAGGAGGGACAAGGAAGCAGAACAGAATGGGACAACAAGGTTCACGCAGTCGAGGATCCGGTCCTGCACTCCTCTCCTGGACCCCACAATGACTCTAGCCTCCTAGTAAACAGAAGTTTATTGACACAGAACACAGTTACAGCAGAGCTTAGTACAGCAGGACCCCTCTATCGATCCTTTCTGGCTTTTCATGCTGTATCCCAGCCAGGATACGCTGAATTCCGCCCACACAGCCCCAAACCCAAACTGCCCTGCCCCTCCTCCAGCCCGCTGATTTCTTTGTCCAGCTTCCTGGGCAAAGGTGCTGACCCCCTCCTCCCTGCTTGGCTCAGGTTACAGGCTTAAAGATCCTGTCCCTCACCTAAAGACATCCCCTGCTCTCCCGTCCCCCACACAGACAGCCCCTACTCCATCACAGAGGGGGAGGCCAGAGACCAGAGATGAGAGGGAGGGTCAGGAACCAGAGATGAAGGGGAGGCAGGAACTGGAGATGTAGGAGGGGTAGGAACCGGAGATGTAGGGGGGGCAGGAACCGGAGACAAGGGGGGGCAGGAACCGGAGACGATGGGGAGGCAGGAACTGGAGACGAGGAGGAGGCAGGAACCAGGACAGGGGGCTGACCCCATCTCACTTGAAACACTAGAAACCTGCTGAGGGGTGGGGGAGTGCCAAGACCAATTCGAAGCCTGCCCAGAAATGCTCCCTCACCCCTTGTCACAGGCTCCACTGGAGCAGCCCCAGGTAAAGCATTAGCAGAACTGCTGGCAAAGGCCCCCCAGCAGCCTCAGCTCTCACAGGCCCTGCTCAGCACTGGGCAAAGCCCGCGGCCCTCCCAGCCCCTCTGCTCACCTGCAGTTCCAAGCTGCTGCTGCTCAGGAACATCTGGGTCAAGGTGTCAGCAAACTGGTTGATGGCTCGGAGGAACTCCCTGCAGGGAGAGCGACAAGGGCAGTGAGTGGCTGGTCGGTCGCGCCTGCAGCCCTGCACGTGAGTGGGAAGTTATGTGCAGAGGGGCAGGGAGGCTGCTGCAGAGGTTCGGGCTCTCAGGTTACCAAACCTCGCAGGTGTCTGGCGAGTCTCGTGCTGGCTGGGGTTTTTCTCCAAGCCCCAGCTCCTGGAGTCCTGAGATTACAGAGGGAGCTGTATAGGGTACAGTGTCTTTTAAAAATCCACGTCTAATCTCTGCAGTGGCTGAGAACAGATGGAGAAGGTGCCGCCAGGAGCAGGCAAAGGACTGGCCAGCGTTGGTGTTTGGCTGGACCCCTGCAGCGCTGCAGCTCAGGAGTTTGGGGATTTGACTCGTGATTACTGATTGGTTGGACAGGTGGACAAGACCAGAGGGAGGCATGTCTGGCGGGATTCCCGTAGTGAAGGGCTGTGCCCCTGGCTCACGGAAGCAGGCGGAGGAGCTCTGAACAGCTGGGCTGTGAGAAACTGGAGCCAGAAGCCTGCCTGTTAGAGGCCGGAGAGGAGCCAGAAAGCCCCATCGGGCACTAGAAGAGGCCCCACTGTGAGGGGTGTTACAAAGCCCTGCCTCCAGGCAAGAGGGCAGTTGTCTGGCTGGTCTGCTGTCTGCACTGGCCCCTCTGTGACCCATACTCAGAGCACCCCATGAAGGCAACCCTCCCTCATACCCACACCTGCATCACCCATAGAGGCATGCACCCACCATGCAACGGCATGCCCATCCCTCACCCCCCAAAAGAGAGACCCTCCCACCTGCACACACACACACAGAGTGAGCACGTCCGCCCCACGGGTGGGCCCACATGTGCGCACGCAGCCCTGTCCCCCTTTCCACACCCTGTCCGCAGCCACCTCCCCCCACCCGTCCCTGATCCACAAGGTCTGTGCCATGCCTCAGCTTTACTACAGTCCCTTGGGGGAACCCTTCAGTGGGGCAGCCCCCCAAGGGTCCCACTCTCCCTTCGGGGCAGGCCCTGCAGCCTCCCTGGCACCTAGACTGAGCCTCTGGGTGTCAGCAGCTCTCCTGCTGCCCCCCGAGAGCTCTGCCCAGCCAGGCAGCTGAGAGAGGTCCTGGGCAGAAGTGTGTCCATGCCGCAGCGACTCGTTCCCCAAACAGAGCCGGGTGCATGAGTCACCTGCCCCCAGCGTGGGCAGCCCCTGGGTCAGCACAGAGACAGAGCGGGTACTGCAGCATCCGGCCTGGGCAGCACGGAGCACTTCACCAGCTGGGACTCCATTGCCAGGCTGGCTCTGACCCCGTCAGTCCTCAGGTCAGAGAGCCTGGGCTTAGCCCCCCACTCACCCCCTGCCCACACTGAGCCCCCCACTTACCCCCTGCCCATACTGAGCCCTCCACTTACCACCTGCCACCCTCGTTTAGTCCCCCC
>NC_133773.1:147560989-147588461 GCF_003597395.2 Chelonoidis abingdonii | reverse complement strand
ATCTAAGGTTAGCTGGGACCAGGCAGGGATGAAATGGGAGAGGCAGTTGAAAATGGAGGGAGAAGGATCCGGTAGCATAACTGGTGGGCCGTCCTCGGGCGTCCCATCAAAAGTTTTGCTTGGGCCCCGTTGGTGGTTTAGGAGGCACTTGACTTTGGGTTCCTTGAGGGCCCGACTGCCTCCGCTGATTCCCCCTGCCATGCCTTCTGGTAGCGTCCTGACGCGGCCTAGGCAGGTTGTAAGGGCAGTGTGGCTGGGGCCGGAAGGTCCTGCGTTGGATCACTGGCGCATGCATGCCCAGCGAGCGCATTATGACACAATTGTCCCTCAGATTTTGCAACCTGAGGTCGGTTTTGTCTGAGAGAAGACCCTGGCCCTCGAAGGGTAAATCCTGAATGGTCTGCTGCAATTCAGAGGGAAGGCCTGAAGCCTGGAGCCAGGAGATACGCCTCATCGTCACTCCAGATGCCAGAGTTCTGGCAGCTGAGTTCGCTGCATCCAGAGAGGCCTAGAGGGAGGTTCTTGTTACCTTTTTACCCTCTTCAAGTAGGGCCATAAACTCTGGATGGGACTCCTGGGGAAGAAGCTCCGTAAACTTCCCCACGAACACCCACGTATTAAAGTTATACTGACTTAGGAGGGCTTGCTGATTCGCCACCCTAAGTTGGAGGCCCCCAGCCGAGTATATTTTGCGGCCTAGGAGGTCCATGTGTCTAGCCTCCTTCACCTTAGGAGCTGATGCTTGCTGGCCATGACGCTCCCATTCGTTCACCGATTGGACAACCAGAGAGCAGGGAAGTGGGTGAGTGTAGAGATATTCGTACCCCTTTGAAGAGACCATATATTTCCTCTCTACTCCCCTAGCTGTAGGTGGAATTGAAGCTGGGGATTGCCAAATGGTGTCTGCATTAGCTTGTATAGTGCGGATGAACGGGAGCGCCACTCTAGTAGGTGCATCAGCCGATAAGATGTCCACGACCGGGTCCTCTATTTCAGTGACCTCCTCCATCTGCAAGTTCATATTCTGAGCCACCCGCCTCAAGAAGTCTTGATAGGCCCTCAGATCAATTGGTGGAGGGCCTGAGGAGGATGTTCCTGCTACCGCTTCGTCAGGTGAGGAGGAGGAGGAGAGACCCGGGACCAACGGGTCCTGAGGTGGGTCATGTACTTGAGGGGCATCATCTGCATCAGGTGGAACCTTGGTGACTGTAGATGGAATTGGAGCCTCATCTGTGCCTGCAGGAGAAGGGCGGCTCACTGTCGCCTCTGGTACCTGGTGTTCTGATGGAGCCGACTGTTGAGCCACTGATGGGGCACCTTGGGCCTAGTGGTATGCCCATGGTGTCCAGAAGGACTAGTGATGAGGCCCTTGTTCGTGGCTTTGTCTCTCTGGATATTGGCTGGGGACGTCAGAGTCATGCTCCTGATGGTAGGATGCACTACCAGCCTGAGACGATACCGATGTGTGTCTCGAAGGCCACAGTGGTGCCGAAAGACCCTGGGAGGGTGCCATAGTTCATGATGCTCGATCCCTGGGCGGTACTGGGGAGCAGTACCGGGAGCTATGGCGGTACCGCGAGCGAGACCAAGACCTTCTACCGTACCAGTGCCAGGAGGTCGACCGGGATCTCGAGAGCCCCCATGTATATCCCATGGCCCTGCCCATAGAGACAGGGCCCCTCCCCTCACAGTATACTGTGAGGGGAGGGGCCCTGTCTCTATGGGCAGGGCCATGGGATATACATGGGGGCTGGTACCGCGATGGAAAGTGGTGCTGGGGACTGCGAGCGGCGCCAGGAGCAGGAACGACGTGATCAAGAGTGTCTGCGAGACCGTGATCTGGAATGACATCTCTCTGGTGGACCGACAGAAGGAGGCCTTACCAGGGCAGGCTTGCCGATAGATTGAACAACCCATACCGGCGGTGCAGAGGGTTGAGGACGTATCGGCTCCATCATAGCCAATGAGCTCCTTGCCATAGAGAAGGTCTCCGACGTAGAGAAGAGCAAGCTCAACCACAGCAGGAGCCGGGGACTGTCAGGCACCGGACTCAAACGGCCCTTGTGGACCAGAATCGACAGTGCTGAGCTTGGCGGAGGCGCAATCTGCAGTGCCACAGTCGACGGTGCCGCGGCAGATGATGGTGCCTGGATGAATTGTCTTGGAAGAGCGCTCCTTCCGCTGGAGCAGAAATTGAAGCACTATGTTGCTTCCCAGGTCTCGGGACAGGGAGCGGTGCCGAGCAGATGTCAGTGCCAGTAAGGGTCGGTGCAGGGACTCCTTCTCGGTACCAGCCAGGAGCGGTCCGGGGCCAAAGGGGTACTCCTTACGCCGAGGGAGTCTGTTGGGCGCTCGGTGCGACGCTGCAGGACTAAGTGCCGACTCCATGAGGAGCTGTTTCAATCGAAGTCCCGCTCCCTTCTTCGTCCTTGATTTAATGACTTGCAGATGCGGCACTTATCAGCAAGGTGGGATTCCCCTAGGGCACTTGAGGCAGGAGTCATGGGGATCCCCTATTGGCATCGGCTTTTGGCATGCAGAGCACGGTTTGAATCCCGGTGCCTTGGGCATGGCCCGCACCAGGGTGGAGGAAAAGGGGCTAATCCCGATCCCCCCTTCAAAACTATGTACCACTAATATAAAGACAACAACTAATACTAACTATAACTACAAGAACTCGAACTAAATAAAACACAGTAAAGAGCAAAGAGTATGAAGTAGCTAGGCATGTGGAGATCAGCAAAGCCGCACTCCACAGTTCCCAACGACCGTCACGGGCAGTAAGAAGGAACTGAAGGGCCGTTGGGTCGGCAGGGTATATATCCAGCGCCATAACAGCGCCACTCCAGGGGGCGCCCAGCCGACCCACCGAGTGTTGCTAAGGGTAAAAATCTTCCGACGAGCATGCATGCAGCGAGTACACACCTAACTGGAATCGATATGAGCAAGCACTCGAAGAAGAATAGCGTTTCCTAAATATCCAACCTAAACCTCCCCGAACTGCAAGGTTGAGAGACGCATTACTCCCTTGTTCTGTCATCTGCCACCACTGAAACAGTCTAGATCCATCCTCTTTGGAACCCCCTTTCAGGTAGGCTGAAAGCAGCTATCAAATCCCCCTCATTCTTCTCTTCTTCTACAGACTAAACAATCCCAGTTCCCTCAGCCTCGCCTCGTAAGTCATGTGCTCCAGCCCCAGAGCAATCAATGGGACACAATCATTCCGAGGTACAAAATATATCGGAAGGACAGAACAGGTCGTGCGGGGGGGAGAATCCACATGTTCCATAGAATCTCTATGGATAGAATTTCATGCTCTAATAAAAATATAACATTAGGGATCTATTATCGACCACCTGACCAGGACAGTAATAGTGATGATGAAATGCTAAGGGAAATTAGAGAGGCTATCAAAATTAAGAACCCAATAATAGTGGGGGATTTCAATTATCCCATATTGACTGGGAACATTTCACTTCAGGATGAAATGCAGAGATAAAATTTCTCGATACTTTAAATGACTGCTTCATGGAGCAGCTGGTACAGGAACCACAAGGGAGAGGCAACTCTAGATTTTAATCCTGAGTGGAGCGCAGGAGCTGGTCCAAGAGGTAACTATAGCAGGACCGCTTGGAAATAGTGACCATAATACAATAGCATTCAACATCCCTGTGGTGGGAAGAACATCTCAACAGCCCAACACTGTGGCATTTAATTTCAAAGGGGGAACTATGCAAAAATGAGGGGGTTAGTTAAACAGAAGTTAAAAGGTACAGTGACTAAAGTGAAATCCCTGCAAGCTGCATGGGCGCTTTTTAAAGACACCATAATAGAGGCCCAACTTCAATGTACCCCAAATTAAGAAACACAGTAAAAGAACTAAAAAAGAGCCACCAGTGGCTTAACAACATGTAAAAGAAGCAGTGAGAGATAAAAAGACTTCCTTTAAAAAGTGGAAGTCAAATCCTAGTGAGGCAAATAGAAAGGAGCATAAACTGCCAGCTTAAGTGCAAGTGTGTAATAAGAAAAGCCAAAGAGGAGTTTGAAGCAAGCTAGCCAAAAACTCCAATAACAAAAAGGTAATAACAAATGTTTAAGTACATCAGAAGCAGGAAGCCTGCTAAACAACCAGTGGGGCCCCTTGATGATCGAGATACAAAAGGAGTGCTTAAAGACGATAAAGTCATTGCGGAGAAACTAAATGGATTCTTTGCTTCAGTCTTCACGGCTGAGGATGTTAGGGAGATTCCCAAACCTGAGCTGGCTTTTGTAGGTGACAAATCTGAGGAACTGTCACAGATTGAAGTGTCACTAGAGGAGGTTTTTGAATTAATTGATAAACTCAACATTAACAAGTCACCAGGACCAGATGGCATTCACCCAAGAGTTCTGAAAGAACTCAAATGTGAAGTTGCGGAACTATTAACTAAGGTTTGTAACCTGTCCTTTAAATCGGCTTCTGTACCCAATGACTGGAAGATAGCTAATGTAACGCCAATATTTAAAAAGGGCTCTAGAGGTGATCCTGGCAATTACAGACCGGTAAGTCTAACGTCAGTACCAGGCAAATTAGTTGAAACAATAGTTAAGAATAAAATTGTCAGACACATAGAAAAACAAACTGTTGGGCAAAAGTCAACATGTTTCTGTAAAGGGAAATCGTGTCTTACTAATCTATTAGAGTTCTTTGAAGGGGTCAACAAACATGTGGACAAGGGGGATCCAGTGGACATAGTGTACTTAAATTTCCAGAAAGCCTTTGACAAGGTCCCTCACCAAAGGCTCTTATGTAAATTAACTGTCATGGGATAAAGGGAAGGTCCTTTCATGGATTGAGAAACTGTTAAAAGACAGGGAACAAAGGGTAGGAATTAATGGTAAATTCTCAGAATGGAGAGGTCGGGTAACTAGTGGTGTTCCCCAAGGGTCAGTCCTAGGACCAATCCTATTCAATTTTTATTCATAAATGATCTGGAGAAAGGGGGTAAACAGTGAGGTGGCAAAATTTGCAGATGATACTAAACTGCTCAAGGATAGTTAAGACCAAGTGAAGACTGTGAAGAACTTCAAGAAAGATCTCACAAAAACTAAGTGATTGGGCAACAAATTGGCAAATGAAATTTAAATGTGGATAAATGTAAAGTAATGCACATTGGAAAAAATAACTCCAACTATACATACAATGATGGGGGCTAATTTAGCTACAACTAATCAGGAAAAGATCTTGGCGTCATCGTGGACAGTTCTCTCAAGATGTCCACGCAGTGTGCAGGCAAAGTTCAAAAAAGCAAAGGTGGATGTAAGGAATCATTAAAAAGGGGATAGAAATAAGACTGAGAATATATTATTGCCTTATGTCAAATCCATGGTACGCTCACATCTCGAATACTGTGTACAGATGTGGTCCTCAATCACCCCAAAAAAGAATATACTGGCACTAGAAAAGGTTGTGAAAAAGGCAACTGCCGCAAAATGATTAGGGGTTTGGAAGGGTCCTGTGATGGTGCTGCCCATGGGAGCAGCCTGAGGTCACTCAATTAGGGTGAAAAACAAAACAGGGCAGACAAATCCCAAACGCTGGTGGTTATTCCACTACTTAGATTTACCAACCAGCACAAAAACAGCTTTCTATAGTACCTCAAATTCTTTACTTAGAGTTTAAAAACACGCAGTTCCCTTAAAGTGCCCAGCCTCAGGCCCCATCCAGACACAACCTGTCAAACATATGAGATAGATTCCTGAAAATCTTACTTCATCATATAAAAGAAAAGGTTCTTCCAATCCCAAAGGATCAGCCACATACCCAGTTCAATTATAACTTAGATCTTACCCACAATACACGCTCTAGCCAAATTCTTATTGACTAAGCTAAAATTTATATTAGAAAAGAAAGAGAGAGAGTGTTGGTTAAAAGATTCTCAAATACATACAGACTTGAATTCAATTCTTGAAGTTCAGATACATAGTGGAGGTGAGCTTGTAGTTGCCAAAGTCCTTTTAGAAATAGTCCATAGGTTATAGTCCAATGTCCATATTCAGGGTGGCTCCAGTCAATGACTGGGGATCTCAATCCTTGTGGCTTAAGTTTCCCCCTCTTGAAACCCAAAGCAGATCTGAGATGAAGCAGGATCGTGTCCCAGGCTTCTTATACATTTCTAGCAGCCTTTGGCCTGAGAAAACAATAGGCTTAACTCCTTCTCCCAAACATCCTGGCAATTAGCACAGAGTAATTTATCATTAAACAGTTCAGATACAGGTTACCACAACCTTCAAAGAGACACATAGACAATAACACTATTTCACTCAAGTATCATCTTAAATGCTAATATTCTTTTTTGGTCTTTGAAGTTCTCTTAAACTATAGCAATAGACAAGACTTGTTTGCTTACATTACAAGACTTGAGCAAACACCTTCCCTTCTAACCTCTAACATGCAGACTTGCATTTCAAAGCTCTATTCATTTATAAATCTTGCTAACCAGTCCTTGAGGTTCACCCCATGGGTCAGGTCAGTTAATTAACTCTTTCTGGCCCTGTCATCTTTCAATGAGATATTATGTTAAACTCATAATGTGGAACAGGTCCCATATGAGGAAAGATTAAAGAGGCTAGGACTCTTCAGCTTGGAAAAGAGAAGACTAAGGGGGGATATGATAGAGGTCTATAAAATCATGAGTGATGTGGAGAAAGTGGATAAGGAAAAGTTATTTACTTATTCCCATAATACAAGAACTAGGGGTCACCAAATGAAATTAATAGGTAGCAGGTTTAAAACAAATAAAAGGAAGTTCTTCTTCACGCAGCGCACAGTCATCTTGTGGAACTCCTTACCTGAGGAGGTTGTGAAGGCTAGGACTATAACAGAGTTTAAAAGAGAACTGGATAAATTCATGGAGGTTAAGTCCATTAATGGCTATTAGCCAGGATGGGTAAGGAATGGTGTCCCTAGCCTCTGTTTGCAGAGGGTGGTGATGATGGCAGGAGAGAGATCACTTGATCATTACCTGTTAGGTTCACTCCCTCTGGGGCACACGTCCCTCGATCTGCTGGCAATGCCTCAACTTATACAGCCCAAAATGCCGTTAGCCTTCTTGGTAACTAGGGCACATTGTTGACTCATATCCAGCTTCTTGTATGCTGTAACCCTAGGTCCTTTTCAGTCCCTAGTCTGTAGCAGTGCATGGGATTCTTCTGTCCTAAGTGGAGGACTCTGCACTTGTCCTTGTTGAACCTCATCAGGTTTCTTTGGCCCAATCCTCTAATTTTGCCTATGGTACCATATCTCCCAAGGGCCTGCCCTCAAAGATATACACAGCCCCCATGTATATCCCATGGCCCTGCCCAATAGAGACAGGGCCCCCTCCCCTCACAGACCGTCTCCCCATCCTGTCTATACCAGGGCCAGGCTGGACACAGAACTTGTGCCCTCAGCGGGTGCAGCACAACCTGAAGCCTCCCCAGGGCACTGAGCGGTGTTTAAAACAAGGGTGTTACACACAGCACTCCCTAGTGGTGGTACAGTATAATACAGTATCGAATTTCATTGAATCTCCCCTGGCCCCCGACCCACAGATACAGAGCCCCCTCCCCCCATACCTACCTCACAGCCCCTCCCCCACAGTACTATCCCCCCACCAACCGTCACCCCACAGATACACGTCTCTCCTCCACAGTTCGTACCCCCATGGTCCCTGTCCCACAGATGCACACCCCCTTTGCCCCCCCCCAATCCCTTCTCCCTGCAGGGATTCTGCCCGAGCCCCATGACACCATACATCACCCCACACTTGTCATAACCGAAAGACCCACCTCAGCCCCATGTCTCCACCTCCCTTCCCAGCCTGGCAGAGGGCAGCTGAACTGAAGGCTGTTCCCTTCCTGCCTTTCTGCCTTCTGCCTTTGGGGGGAGCCCTGGGCATCCCTGACAGGGCTCCGCTCTCTGTACCTCGCCTACTCCACTGGCACGGGCCTGGCTAGAGAATTTCGTAGGCAGAGGCTCCCTCAGCCTCAGCAACTGTTGCCTGCACATGCCAGGCCCAGACCCCCTCTGGGGCAGCTGAGCCTAGTGTTTCCCTGGTATCCCCCAGGTCAGAGCAAGCAGCCCCCCATCCCCCCAGCTCAGCTGCGCCTGGGTGCACAGGCCCTATAGGTACTGGGGGAGGACTCAGCTCTTTGTGGCTCCCAGCCCTGGCAGCTCACAGGGGACGAGGGATATTTTACCGGGACATGGAGGGTCCATCTGCACTCAGGACGCTACAAGGGCCCAATGGCAGCGCTTCAGCATAAACACTCGTGCCGCTGGTGTATCCAGCCACCTCCCCAAGACGGGGCAGCTGGACCGAGGGAAGTGCTGTCTGTACTAGGCCAAACTGGCTGAACTGCACTGCTGGGGGGTGGGTCACACCCCCGAGGTCGACCCCACGTTTCAGCGCAGACCAGCCCTACATGTGCCACCTCTGAGGCCTTGGCATGTTTCAGGTAGAAGCTGAAGCACCGGCCCCAGACCCATCAGAACCTTGTGAATAAGCAGGGGAGGAGGAAATATGCAGTACAGGCGTCTTGGCCATGGCGACAGGACTCCGGGCTGTGACCTCGCAGGGAGCAGAGCTGATGGCATTTCCTGTTGTCACAGGTAGTAAATAGGTCTACAAAGCCCAGGGAGTCCCTCACCATTGGAAGATGTCCTTCAACATCTCCTGCTGATGCGTCGGTTGCTAGGGACAGAGACGGCTGAGGTCTTGAGAAGGGTCCCCCTGCACATATCATGTGGCTATCCAGCCACATGTCAGCGAGCTGAAATCCTGGGTTGGAATTGTGCGCACTGAGTCCAGGTGATGGTGAGGGGGGAGTAGACTGTGGCTAGCCAGGCTGGGAGAGGTCTGAGACATAGTCATGCACGTTGCGCTACTTATGTGCATGACACCATCTGGTGCACGAGGCTCAGACACTTCCGTATGGCTGCAATTGGATGAGCTCGAAGGGACCTTATCATGGCTGTTATTGAGTGGAACTGGTCTTCCGGAACTGTAACTCTCACTTGCACTGAATCGAGAACCGCCACGATGACTCTCTATTCTTTGGGTGGACTTCTTACATTCAGCACGAGGCCCAAGGCACTGAAAGTCAATTGGATGAGATGGATGTCGGCTTCCACTTGAGCTCTGGCGTGGCCTTTGACTAGCCAGTCATTGAGATATGGAAAGAAGTGGACTCCCTTTTTTCTGAGAAACATTTCTACCACTGCCATGGTGAAAACTCGCAGTGTGGCTGGTAATGGCCTTAGCTCACTACAAATTTTAGGACATCTCTGTGACCATGAAAGATAGAGATGTGGAAATAATCCTCTTTTAGACCAAGGGCGGCACACCAGTCCCCAGAATCAGCGAGGGGATGATGGAGCCAAGGAGACCATGCAGAACTTTAAGTTCTTGAGATACCGGTTGAGACAGTGCAGGTCTAAACTGGGTCTGAGACCCACCTTGGCTTTCGCAATTAGGAAGTAACAGAAATAGAAACCCTTTCCTCTCACTTCAACTGGAACCTCTTCCACGGGTCCCACCTGAAGGAGTAATTGGGCTTTGTGACGATGCGGTTCTGGCGAGACCCACCTGAGAGTGCCAATTCAAGACCAATTGCTCAAACAGGGCAGTCACAGCCCAAGGCTGGGGTTTTTCCACCTCTAAGGCAAACCAAACCAGCCAGACAAAAAGGACTTTGGTCTCACCCCACTGGCTAACCACAAGTCACACAAGCAATTTCCTTAGACACTCCAGTCTCCCAGTATCACCACCAATGCCACCCGTCCTGGGGATGAATGGTTATGAAAACCAACACCCCATAAAAAGAAAAAGTTTCTCTGATCCAAAGGGCCAAGCCCCAGACCCAGGTCAATATACACATCAGATCTTACCCACAAATAACACTGTTGCCAATCCTTTAGAATCTAAAATCTAAAGGATTCAAAGGGAAAAAGGTAGAGATGAGAGTTAGAATTGGTTAAAAGGAATCAATTACTACAGTAATGGCAAAGTTCTTAGTTCAGGCTTGTAGCAGTGATGGAGTAACTGCAGGTTCAAATCAAGTCTCTGGAGAACATCCCCCGCTGGGATGGGTCATCAGTCCCTTGTGTAGAGCTTCAGCTTGTAGCAAAGTCCCTCCAGAGGTAGCAAGCAGGATTGAAGACAAGATGGGGATGAGGCATCAGCCTTATATAGGCTTTTCCAGGTGTAAGGACACTTCTTTGTTCTTACTGTGGAAAATTACAGCAAAATGGAGTTTGGAGTCACATGGGCAAGTCCCTGCACACCCTGCTGAGTCACAAGGCGTATCTGCCTTCTCTCAATGGGTCAGTTGTGTAGCTGATGGTCCTTAATGGGCCATCAAGCAGCCTAAGCAGAGCTGACACCAACTTGTCTGGGTGTTTTCAGAACTACAGCACCAATTTGAAATACAGACAGTACACAGCCAATACTTATAATTTCAACTACATAATGATACAGACATACAGAGAGCATAATCATAACCAGTAACCTATAACCTGTGTTGAATCTGATATGATCTGATATAACCTGGTCTTAGACATCTGCTATGACCCCCTTTTACATAGGATTTGTTGCAACCCATGTTCTATATGGTCCCAGTTTATATCAATAACGTCACAGCTTCTTTCTAACAGATGCTTGTGAGAACAGTCCCTGAAGAGGGATGGAGGGCCGGGGAGCTGAAGGGGAGAGGGGACAGGAATTGGATGGTGTAACCCAGTTTACTGTGCTGAGAACCAGCAGTCTGATGTGATCTGAGTCCAGGCATCCAGGAAGTGTAAGAGTGGTAGGAGAACAAGGGGGTAGCTAGATCCGAGCAGGGGGACTGGAACACTGACCTTGAGCAGCTTGTCAAAATGAGTGCTTTGATGATCCTGAGTGAGCGGGACTGTGCGGCGGTTGGGGGGAACATCTGTGCCTGAATCTGTCATTCTCTCTCCTGGGCTGGCCCTGCCTAGGTGGTTGACAGAATGAACAGCCCCTCTGCTATGGCCTGTGCTGCTTCCTTGGCCTGCTGGTGCATAAAGTCTCAAGGATTCAGGGTTGCTTTCGAGTCCTTGAGGCCGCGAGCCTGGCATCCGTTTGCTCTGAGAAGAGCGTGGATCCCTCAAATGGAAGGTCCTGAATCATCTGTGGCACCTCGTGAGGGAGCCCTGAGGCTGCAGCCAGGAGCTCGGTGCACTGTTACTGCTGTGGTTTGTTGATCGGGCCACAGAGTTAGCTGCGTCCAAGGCCACCTGCAGGGAGGCATAAACCACGGTTTTCTCTTCCTCGACCAGGGAGGAAAACTCTTGTCTGGAGTCCTGTGTGAGAAGGTCCTTCAATTTTAACCTGGGCTTCCATATAGTAAACATGCATTAACAGGTATATTGTGAGCAAGACACGAGAAGTCATTCTTCCACTCTACTCTGCACTGGTTAGGCCTCAACTGGAGTATTGTGTCCAGTTCTGGGCACTGCATTTCAAGAAAGATGTGGAGAAATTGGAGAGGTCCAGAGAAGAGCAACAAGAATGACTAAAGGTCTTGGAGAACATGACCTAGAAGGAGACTGAGAGAATTGGTTTGTTTAGTTTGGAAAAGAGAAGACTGAGAGGGACATGATAGCAGTTTTCAGGTATCTAAAAGGGTGTCATCAGGAGGAGGGAAAAAACTTGTTCACCTGGGCCTCTAAGGATAGAACAAGAAGCAATGGGCTTAAACTGCAGCAAGAGAGGTTTAGGTTGGATATTAGGAAGAAGTTCCTAACTGTCAGGGTGGTTAAACACTGGAATAAATTGCCCAGGGAGTTGTGGAATCTCCATCTCTGGAGACATTTAAGAGTAGGTTAGATAAATGTCATCAGGGATGGTCTAGACAGTATTTGGTCCTGCCATGAGGGAAGGTGACTGGACTTGATGACCTCTCGAGGTCCCTTCCAGTCCTAGAGTCTATGAACATCACACGACGCAGCGAGGCTTGCTGGTTCGCTGGGTGGAGCTGAAGGCCCCTGTAGAATTGTCCTTCAATCTGAAAGGTCCAATCTCCTTGGGTCCTTTGCCTTGGGCATAGGAGCTGTCTGTCTCTGGTGAGCCCTTTCGCTGCAGGGATCTTGGGGAAGGGGGAAAACTGAGGGATCCATATCCCGGGGCTGGTACAAGACACTTGCGCTCTGTGTGCTTTGCTGTCAGCAGGAGGGAGGCAGTGGTCTGCCACAGGGCCTGTCTGGGTCCCTGATGGCTTCAATTAGCAGTAGGACCACCCTAGAGGGGCCCACTGGGAACCAAATGTCCAGGAGACCATGTGCTGCCTCCCTGACCATATCTGAGGCTGCTTGCTTCAAAGGGTGCTGGTAACCTGTAGTGGCCCTGTGGTGGAGGCCACCTGGTATTACTAATGATGAGGAGGCTGAAACGAGCTGGGGAGCCTCCACTGGTTCCTGCAGGAGGCTGCTGGGCTCCTCCCAAGGCTCGGTGCCATGTCAGTACCAGAGTTCGGATCTGTACCCCAATGCACGGTGCTAGGACGTCCTGACGCATAGGCACCAACCTTTCCCGGCACCAGTGGGTCTCATGCCCCCGCCGCCCCCGACTCCACCCCTGCCCTGCCCCCATTCCAACCCTTCCCCAAAGTCTGCACCCCCACTCGTGCCCCCTCCCTGCCCCATTGGACCCCTTCCCTAAATCCCCACCCGCGCCCCGCCTCCTCCCCTAAGCACATCATGTTCCCCTTCCTCCCCTCTCCCTCCCAGCGCTTGCTGCCGCAAGATAGCTGTTTCACGGTAGGAAGCGCTGGGAGAGATGGGGGAAAAAGCAGCGTGCTCAGGGGAGGAGGCAGAGCAGAGGTGGAGGCGAGCTGGGGCAGGGAGATGCTGGTGGGTGCAGAGCACCCACCAATTTTTCCCCATGGGTGCTCCAGGGCTGGAGCACCCACGATGTTGGCACCTATGCTGACCTCCGAGACCATGGAGTACAAGTGCCTGGAGGGGATGCCATGGCTGGGATCCCCATGGACCCAGTGGCCAAACGTCACAAGGCACCGGGGCAGGATAGGAACGGTCCAGAGAACAGCAAGGAGGGGAATATGAGCCCATCTTGGAGTCCGACGAAGACATCGAGCTGTGGTGCAGAGACCAGGGCGGTGCAGTGTTTCTCGGCGCCAGAGAGGCTCACTGAGGTGATCTCAAGGCTGACAATGGGCTGGACAATGGCCGTGGCAGCGGGTAAGGTTCTGGTGCTGGCTCCCTGCTACTCAGTGGCACCGGCAGTGCTAAGTCTTGACCCTCTGGGGATCCTGGCACCAGTAGGGTGAAAAGGTCCCTGGCTGCTGAGCGCCTCAGGAGGTCCCTGAGCGCCTCAGGAGCTGGTCACCAGTAGGGTGAAAAGGTCCCTGAGCGCCTCAGGAGCTGACAGTGCCATGAACTTGTAAGGATCAGGCTTTTATCTGCAGTCAGATTGAAAGAGCAGCCAAGCAGCAGCCATTAGCTGAGAAGTAAGAAGTCACATCCCATCTACATGACATTAAAACAATGTAACATCAGGCTGGTAAGGAGACCCCATCCTAATGGCCCCCACTAGCACCAGATACAGAAACAGAGCTTAAGATGGTTGAAGAAAACTTAGTTTGATGGCGTCCTGTCAAGAGACCACTTCTCAATAGTTGTGGGTGTGAAACCCTCATTTCTGTATGGCCCCCATTCCTCTACTGGTCTCTGCCAGGTTCGATTGTTTCTGTCTGTTGCATAATTCATTTTGCTGGGTGTAAGTCAGGGAAGCTGGGGGGGGTCTAAAGGGCTGTTTTACAATATCTCAGGACTGGTTAGATACATTTCAGTACAATGACTGGTTAAGGTCTAGCTAAGCAGGATTCAAGTTTCACTACAGAAACCGGGGCCAAGAAGGAGACCAGCTGGGAAGAGAAGAAGAAGAAGAAGAGGAGGGAAAGACTTGGAGGAAGAAGAACTCACCCCCAAGAAAGCCTAGGATCAGAGATGCTAAGAATCCTCTGCACAACTGATGCGCAGCAACCAGGACCCAGACAAGGCCGACCTTGCCTGGCCACCAGGGAAAGGCCGCCTGCGTGACGAGGATTGGGGAGCATGGCACTTGGTGCTCAGCGTGTGTATTCTGCTTGGTAATTGTTGATAAGTAGAGGATACAGATATTACTGCGCAAGGCTCTTCCCCTGGTGAAAGGTCCTGCAGACCCGCAGAAGTAGTGTACACCCGGAGCCCTACGGCTTGGGAAAGGAGGCAGGTACTTCCATTGACCAGGTTAGTTACACCCAGAGCCGTACGGATTGGGAAAGGGGGTGGGTATTTCCATTGACCAGGTTAGTTACACCCAGAGCCCTACGGATTGGGAAAGGGGGTGGGTACTTCCATTGACCAGGTTAGTTACACCCAGAGCCCTACGGATTGGGAAAGGGGGCGGATACTTCCACTGACCAGGTTAGTTACACCCAGAGCCCTACGGATTGGNGAGCTGACACCAACTTGTCTGGGGTGTTTCCCAGAACTACAGCACCAATTTGAAATACAGACAGTACACAGCCAATACTTATAATTTCAACTACATAATGATACAGACATACAGAGAGCATAATCATAACCAGTAACCTATAACCTGGTCTTAGACATCTGATATGATCTGATATAACCTGGTCTTAGACATCTGCTATGACCCCCTTTTACATAGGATTTGGTTGCAACCCATGTTCTATATGGTCCCAGTTTATATCAATAACGTCACAGGCTTCTTGTTCTAACAGATGCTTGTGAGAACAGTCCCTGAAGAGGGATGGAGGGCCGGGGAGCTGGAAGGGGAGAGGGGACAGGAATTGGATGGTGTAACCCAGTTTTACTGTGCTGAGAACCCAGCAGTCTGATGTGATCTGAGTCCAGGCATCCAGGAAGTGTAAGAGGTGGTAGGAGAACAAGGGGGTAGCTAGATCCGATGCAGGGGGACTGGAACACTGACCTTGAGCAGCTTGTCAAAATGAGTGCTTTGATGATCCTGAGTGAGCGGGACTGATGCGGCGGTTGGGGGAGAACATCTGTGCCTGAATCTGTCATTCTCTCTCCTGGGCTGGCCCTGCCTAGGTGGTTGACAGAATGAACAGCCCCTCTGCTATGGCCTGTGCTGCTTCCTTGGCCCTGCTGGTGCATAAAGTCTCAAGGATTTCAGGGTTGCTTTCGAGTCCTTGAGGCCGCGAGCCTGGCATCCGTTTGCTCTGAGAAGAGCGTGGATCCCTCAAATGGAAGGTCCTGAATCATCTGTGGCACCTCGTGAGGGAGCCCTGAGGCTGCAGCCAGGAGCTCGGTGCACTGTTACTGCTGTGGTTGTTGATCGGGCCACAGAGTTAGCTGCGTCCAAGGCCACCTGCAGGGAGGCATAAACCACGGTTTTCTCTTCCTCGACCAGGGAGGAAAACTCTTGTCTGGAGTCCTGTGTGAGAAGGTCCTTCAATTTTAACCTGGGCTTCCATATAGTAACATGCATTAACAGGTATATTGTGAGCAAGACACGAGAAGTCATTCTTCCACTCTACTCTGCACTGGTTAGGCCTCAACTGGAGTATTGTGTCCAGTTCTGGGCACTGCATTTCAAGAAAGATGTGGAGAAATTGGAGAGGGTCCAGAGAAGAGCAACAAGAATGATTAAAGGTCTTGAGAACATGACCTATGAAGGAAGGCTGAAAGAATTGGGTTTATTTAGTTTGGAAAAGAGAAGACTGAGAGGGGACAGATGCAGTTTCAGCGTATCTAAAGGGTCAATCAGGAGGAGGAAAAAACTTGTTCCCTGGGCCTCTAAGAAAACAAGTAAGCAATGGGCTTAACTGCAGCAAGAGAGGTTTAGGTGGATATTAGGAGAAGTTCCTAACTGTCAGGGTGGTTAAACACTGATAATTGCCCAGGAGGTTGTGAATCCCCATCTCTGGAGACATTTAAGAGTAGTAAGGTAAAATGCTCGAGGATGGCTAGACAGCTATATGTGGTAGCTGCGACCATGAGGCGAAGGTGAAACAACTTTGGGAAACCTTTGGGGGGAATATCCGAGCCTTCCAGTCCTAGAGTCTATGAACCCAAACGGCAGCCGAGGCTTGCTGGTCGCTGGGGAGCTGAAGCCACTTGTAGGAATTGTCCTTCAACTAAAAGGTCCAATCTCCCTTGTCCTTGCCTTGGCATGGAGCTGTCTGTCTCTGGTGAAGCCCTTTCGCTGCAGGGAATCTGGGGAAGGGGAAAACTGAGGGATCCATATCCCGGGGCTGTACAAAGACACTTGCGCTCTGGTGTGCTTTGCTGTCGCCAGGGGAGGGCAGTGGTCTCCACAGGCCCTGTTGGGTCCCTGAGCTTCAATTAGCAGTAGGACCCCCTAGAGGGGCCCACTGGGAACCAAATGTCCAGAGACCATGGTGGGCTGCCCTCCCTGACCATATCTGACGGCGCTGCTTCAAAGGGTGCTGTAGCCGTAGTGGCCCTGTTGTGGAGAGCCACCTGGTATACTGAAATGATGAGGAGGGCCTGAGACGAGCTGGGGAAGCTCCACTTGGTTTCCTGCAGGAGGCTGCTGGGCTCCTCCCAAGGCTCGGTTGCCATGTCAGTAATCCATGAGTTCGGCATCTGTAACCCCCAATGCACGGGGCTTAGGACGGTCCTGACGCATAGGCACCAACCTTTTCCCGGCACCAGTGGGTGCTCATGCCCCCCCGCCCCCCGACTCACCCTGCCCTGCCCCCATTCCAACCCCTTCCCCAAAGTCTGCACCCCCACTCTTGCCCTTCCCTGCCCGAGAGCCCCTTCCTAAATCCCACCCGCGACCCGCCTCTCCCCTAAGACATCATGTTCCCTTCCTCCCCTCTCCCTCCCAGCGTTGCTGGCCGCAAGATAGCTTTTACGTAGGAACGCTGGGAGAGATGGGGGAAAAGGCAGCGTGCCAGGGGAGGAGCAGAGCAGAGGGTGGAGCGAGCTGGGCGGGAGCATGCGGTGGGTTGCAGACACGCCACCATTTTTTCCCATGGTTCCAGGGCTGGAGCACCCACGATGTTGCACCTATGCTGACCTCCGAGACAATGGAGTACAAGTGCCTGGAGGGATGACCATGGCCGGGATCCCATGGACCATGGCCAAACGTCACAAGGCACCGGGCAGGATAGGAAAGGTTCCAGAGAACACAAGGAGGAATTGAGCCCCATCTTGGATCCGACGAAGACTCGAGCTGTGGTGCAGAAGACCAGGGAGGTGCAGTGTTTCTCGGCGCCAGAGAGGCTCACTGAGGTGATCTCAAAGGTGACAATGGGCTGGAAAATGGCCGTGGCAGCCGGGTAAGGTTTATGGTCTGGCCTAGCTCTGCTACTCAGTGGCAGACCGGGCAGTGCCTATAGCTTGACCTCTGGGGATCCTGGCACCGTAAGGGTGAAGGTCCTGCTGCTGAGAGCCCAGGGAGCCTGAGCGCCTCAGGAGCTGGTCACAGTAGGGTGAAAAGGTCCTGGCGCCTTCAGTGACAGTGCCCATGAACTTGTAAGGATCAGGCTTTATCTGCAGTCAGATGAAAAGAGCAGCCAAGCAGCAGCCATTAGCTGAGAAGTAAGAATCACATCCCATCTACATGACATAAAACAATGTACATCAGCTGGTAAGGAGACCCCATCCTAATGGCCCAACTAGCACCAGATACAGAAACAGAGGCTTAAGATTGGATTGAAGAAACTTAGTTTGATGGCTCAGTTCAAAGAGCCATTCTCGAAAGTGTGGGGTGTGAAACCCTTCATTTATACTGTATTTTAATTTGGCCCCCATTCTCCCATACGTCTCTTCCAGGTTCGATTTTTCATGTCTGTTGCATATATTATTGTGGATGTATAGTCAAGGAATGCTGGGGGTCTAAACGGGCTTGTTTTTACAATATCATCAGACTGGTTATTGAATACAGCAGTCTCAGTACAATGACTGGTTAAGGTCTACTAAGGCAGGATTCAAGTTTCACTACAGAAACCGGGGCCAAAGAAGGGAACCAGTTGGGGAGAGAAAAGAAGAAAAGAGAGAGGGAAAGACTTGGAGGAAGAAAATCTCACCCCCAAGAAAGCCTAGTGATGAGAGATGTGAAGATCCTTTCTGCACAACTGATGCGCTTCAGGCAACCAGGACCCAGACAACGCCGACACTTGCCCACAGGAAAGGCCGCCTGCGTGACAAAGGATTGGGGAGCATGGCATTGGTGACTCACGCGTTGTGTTTATTATTCTTTCTTCTTGCTTTGGTATTGGTTGATAAGCTAAGAGTATACAGAATATTACTTGGTGCGCTAAAGGCTCTTCCCCTGGTGAAGGCTGCAACCCGCATGAAGTAGGTACCCCGGAGCCCTACGGCCTGGGAAAGAGCAGGTACTTTCCATTACAAGGTTAGTTACACCTGGAGCCCTACGGATTGGGAAAGGAGGCGGGTACTTCCATTGACCAGGTTAGTTACACGCGGAGCCCTACGGATTGGGAAAGGGGGCGGGTACTTCCATTGACCAGGTTAGTTACACCTGGATCCCTACGGATTGGGAAAGGGGGTGGGTCCTTCCATTGACCAAGTTAGTTACACCCAGAGCCCTATGGATTGGGAAAGGGGGCGGGTACTTCCATTGACCAGGTTAGTTACACCTGGAGCCCTACGGATTGGGAAAGGAGGCGGGTACTTCCATTGACCAGGTTAGTTACACGCGGAGCCCTACGGATTGGGAAAGGGGGCGGGTACTTCCATTGACCAGGTTAGTTACACCTGGATCCCTACGGATTGGGAAAGGGGGTGGGTCCTTCCATTGACCAAGTTAGTTACACCCAGAGCCCTATGGATTGGGAAAGGGGGCGGGTACTTCCATTGACCAGGTTAGTTACACCTGGAGCCCTACGGATTGGGAAAGGGGGCGGGTACTTCCATTGACCAGGTTAGTTACACCTGGAGCCCTACGGATTGGGAAAGGGAGCGGGTACTTCCATTGACCAGGTTAGTTACACGTGGAGCCCTGTGGATTGGGAAAGGGGGCGGGTACTTCCATTGATCAGGTTAGTTACACTCGGAGCCCTACCAATTGGGAAAGGGGGCGGGTACTTCCATTGACCAGGTTAGTTACACTCAGAGCCTACGGATTGGGAAAGAGGGTGGGTACTTCCATTGACCAGGTTAGTTATACCCGGAGCCTACGGATTGGGAAAGGGGGTGGGTACTTCCATTGACCAGGTTAGTTATACCCGGAGCCCTACGGATTGGGAAAGGGGGTGGGTACTTCCATTGACCAGGTTAGTTACACTCGGAGCCTACAGATTGGGAAAGAGGGCAGGTACTTCCATTGACCAGGTTAGTTATACCCGGAGCCTACGGATTGGGTACGGGTGGGGGCTTTTCGCCTGGAGCCCTACGGACGGGGAAATGGTGAGGTGCCCCAATTTGTGCAGATAACGAACTGGCCACTGTGTTTGCTCTGAGGCTGCTCCCCGGTACATGTCCAAGGGGCTTGCTGTGGCACTGGATGTGGTACTGGAGAGGAAAAGTGGCCGGCACGGCTCTAGCCCTGTTTTGTTTTGCCCTCAGTACCAGGGACCTGCTCTTGTCTTGGTGTCTGGGGGGCTTCTTCTTGGGCACCTGGAAATCCCCCCCGCACTGCCCAGCCCCCCATGGAGCCCAGCTAGGGTTTCCAACTTTCTACTTGCAGAAAACCGAACATCCTTGCCCTGTCCCGCCCCTCCTCCAAGGCCCTGCCCTAGCCCAGCCCCTTCACTGAGGCCCCACCCCCCCACTCACTCCATCTCCCCCTCCCTCTGTCGCTCACTTTCCCAATTCTCACTCACTCGCTTATTTTTACTGGACTGGCTCAGGGGGTTGGGGTGAGGCAAGGGGTGAGGGTTCTGGGCTGGGGCATGGATGAGGGGTTTGGGGTATTAGCAGGGTGCTCCAGGCTGGGACTGAGGGGCTTGGACGGCAGGAGGGGGATCAGGGCTGGGACAAAGGGCGGTTGAGGGCTCTGGCTGGGGATGTAGGATCCGGGGTGGGACTGGGGATAAGGAGTTGGGGAAGTAGTTGGGTGCTTGGTGCTGGGACTGAGGGGTTTGGAGAGCAGGAGGCGGATCAGGGCTGGGGAAGGGAGTTGGGGTGCAGGTTCCAGGTGGAGCTTACCTCAAGCAGCTCCCAGAAGCAGCGGCATGTTCTCCTCTCTGGCTCCTATGTAGAGGCGTGGCCAAGTGGCTCTGCACGCTGCCCCTTCCGTAGGCACCGTCCCTGCAGCTCCCATTGGCCACGGTTCCTGGCCAATAGGAGCTCTGGAGCCAGCGCTTGGGGCAGGGAGAGTGCCCAGAACCCTAGAATGCCCATGGCTAGCCCCTTCACATAGGAGTCCAAGAAGGGGGACATGTCAGTATGCTTCCTTTAGGAGAGCCTGCGATATTGGCGCCTTCGGTGCTTAGCAGTAGTGGGACCTGCCTTAGCTCTAATGTGCCACCAACTGGACTTTTAAGAGGACTGGTCAGTGTTCTGGAGACCGGAGCATCAGGTCCCTTTACAATCGGTGTTCTGGTCAAAAGACTGAAACCTGGCAACCCAGCGCCCAGAACCTCCTCGCGGTGCCCAGCCCCCCCCTCGCAGTCCCAGACCCAGAATTCTGCCCCAGCAAACAGAGCAGAAGCAAAATGTAATAGCCTGTTCCCTCACCAACTCTCCACCAACCGTCTCGCAGGCCCCCCCAACCACCCCTTGGCTATGGCCCCCCAACTCATCCCTGTTAAATACCCCAACCCACCCCCGTTAAAGCCCATGGCCACTACGCCCCCTCCCCCTACTACCCTATAGGCCCAGGTACAGACTTACACCCCAGTTAAACACATGCCGTTCTTCTGTAAGACACATAGCAACTAGCTGCCTCTCGGCTCTCTACGAGGCGATCAGGTGAAGTGTGTGGCCCAGGGCTGCCCAGTGAGCTGACAGAAACAAATACCGGGAACACAACATAGACAACATTGAAAGACACGGCCGTAGCAGGTCAGGACCAAAACGTCCATCATAGCCCAGTATCGCTGTCTTGCAGCAGTGGCCAAATGCCAGGCTCCAGAGGAGTGAACAGAAACTCATGCAGTGATACTCGTCTCCCTGCCATTCCATCTCCACCCTGCTGAATGAACGAGGCTAGGGGACACCCATTCTTTCCGCCCTCCTTGCTAATAGCCAGATTATGGACTACGCACATGGAATTTAGTCGCATCCCTTAAAACATTGTTTTATTAGTCCCTAGCCTTTCAACAACCTCCTCACGGTAAAGGAGTTCCACATAGTTGCGAGCCGCGTGTGTACACATGTGTGAAGAAGACTTCCTTTTATTTGTTTTCAACTTGCTACCATATTCATTTGCGACCCCTAGTTCTTGTATTATGGAATAGTAATGACTTTTGCCTTATCCCACTTTCTCCACATCCATCATGATTTTTGTAGACCTCTATCATATCCCCCCCTTAGTCTCCGCTTCTTTTCAGCTGAAGATCCTGCCTCTTTCATCTTCCTCATATGGGAGACCTCTCCAAACCACCTATCATTTTAGTGCCTTTTCTGAACCTTTTCTAGTGCCAGTATATCTTTTTTGAGATGAGAAGACCACTCTGTACACAGTATTCGACAGATGGGCGTACCATGGATATATAAGGCAATATTCTCTATCCCTTTTTAATGATTCCTAACATCCTTTTTGCTTTTTGACGCCGCTGTTCACCACTGTGAGACATCTTTCAGAGAGACTATCATAGGATGACTCAAGATCTTTCTGTCCTAGATTAGTTGTGTATTAACCTCATCATATGTATGTATAGTTGGGTTATTTTTCCAATGTGCATTACTTTACATTTATCCATGAATTCTATTTGCCATTCTGTTCATAGATTCAGATTGATAGACTCTAGGACTGGAAGGGACCTCGAGAGTCATCGAGTCCAGTCCCCTGCCCTATGGCAGGACAAATGACTGTCTAGACCATCCCTGAGTTGCCAATCACTTATTTTGAGAGTCTTTTTGAAGTTCTTCCAATTCTGCTTTGGGGTACTATCTTGGCGTTTAGTGATCATCTGAAACTTTTGTTGCCTCACTGTTCCCCTTTGTTGAGCATTTTATGATAGTGATAGTAGATGGTCCTAGGATTGACCCTTGGGGAACCCACTCAGTTACCCCTCTCCATTTGAGAGAATTTACCATTAATTCCTACCTTTCCCTGGCTTGTTACAGTTCTAATCCATGAAAGACTTTCCTCGTATCCCATGACAGCTTAGATTTACGTAAGAGCCTTTTGGTGAGGAAGCCTTGTCACAGAGGCTGTTTCTGGATATCTAGTACACTATGGCTCTGGTCCACTACGTGTTATATACAATTTAGCAGCGTTAAACATTTAACCCGTCCACACAACGAGTTCCTTTTATATCGATATAAAGGCTGGCTTTAAACCAGTTTCGTACTTCCCATTGAGAGGAGTAGTCTGAAATCGGTATTCCTCATGTCGGGATGAGTGTGTGTGGCCACAAATCGACCAGTATTGGCCTTGGGCCGGTATCCACAGTGCGACCATTGTGTACCGCTCTGGACAGCAATCTGAACTCAGATGCTCTGCGCTAGGTAGAGGAAAAGCCCCATGAACTTTTGATTCTTTCCTTGTTGGCCATGCGTGAGAGTCACCAGAGGGATTGGTACACGCAGAGCTCATCGCACAGGAACAATGCAGTCTCCTGAGATCGAAAAAGAGCTCCGCAGACCGCATTGGAGGTACTGATCTTGATCGCTGTATGGGGAGAGGATTCATGCTAACAGAACTCTGTTTCCAAAGACGAAATGAAAAACATTTGAAAAAATTTCCAAGGCATGATGGAAGAGGCCACACAGGGACTCAGTACAGTGTTGTGTGAAAGTTAAGGAGCTCAGACAAGCCCTACCGAACCAAAGAAGCAAACCAGAAGGCCCGGGCAGGCTGAAAACATGCGCTTCTATGTTGAGCTGCTGCCATTCTAGGGGGGTCGCGCACCAGTTCCCCACCCCTGTCCGTGGAGTTCCGAGGTGGGTGGTGTATCACAGCCATGGCTGAGATTCTGCGGACGAGGAAATGAGGAGGAGAAGAGGAGACGAGCTTGCAGAGAGCATTCAGCACTCTGTTAGCCCAACAGCCAGGAGCTTTTCTCACCCAGACGGAATTCCTCCCAGCCCTCCCAAGCACTAGCCAGACATGAAGCCACGGAAGCGACCTCTGGTGATCGGAACCTTGTAAATTAAAACATGTTAAAGCAAGCAGTTTATTTACTGAAAATTTCCGAGGTCTTGGAGACATTCACGGCGTACACGTATGGAAAAGTCGTAACATTGTCGGGATGGAGTAGAATCCTCCAAGGACATCTCCATAAGCTCACCTGGAGTACCCAAAAGCTGCAGAAGGTTCTGCACGAGACCTTATCTGTACCATGTAGGCCTACCACCTGCCCCTCCCGGCCCGTGCCTGACCAGCATGCGCAAGTACAAGTAACGGTACATGCAGACAATAAGCAGCGCTATGGTCCTGTGATTGCTGCATCAACAACATCGTCCTATCTCGCTGTTATCCTCAGGAGGTGATATCGTTCATGGTAACTAGTAGAAATTCAGAATTAATAAGGGACAGAAACATCACCATTCTACCTGGCTGTTTCCTGTTCTACTAAGAAACCTGCCTGCAGGTAGCCAACGAGTTGGGGCGTCAGGCAAGCGCGCAGACTTTTTCGCGTTGCTAGCAGATCTTCCTCGCTAACAGCCACGCAGATAGGGAAGGGGGGTATTAGTCAGTGATCTTTCACGATCCAACCACCGGGGAGGGTAACAGGACATGTCATCCAGAAGAATTGGATGGGGGGTTTCTGCTGCGCACATAACAGGAAAGATACACCACGAATGGGCTTTGCTGGTATTTGAAAGGAGGGCAAACTGTGTAATAAAGCTGCAACAAGCCGAAAACAATGGCTACCATGGACGCAGCAACCAATCTGCTGCCTGGACCTTGTCTGTAAATCTCTAAACAACCAAGCCACAGCACTAAATTACAGACGCAATCGACCTGTACGAACACATTGCAGTAAGTGAATAGTCACACAGAAAGAGATAACCAGTCTGTAAAATTAACTTTTTAAATAGCTTCTCTCCTTTTTCCCTCCCTCATGTAGGTGCAATTTCAACCCCCACCACACCGAAGACCAATAAGGGTGAAAAAAAACGACGCGACGAACAATGTTCGCGAAATCAATGAAGTGAACCGCAATGCAAAGAGCTCACTAATGATGACAGGCGTGGTACAAATTAAAGAAAATGCCAGTTGAACGTGAGGACAGGAGAGACCGTCCGAGTTAAGTGTGGCAGAAGATCAGAGGTTGGCAGAAAAGATAACGGTGGTGATGCAAGCGCGGGGCTGCTGCTGATCAAAACTGACAATCCCGACGTCGTGGAACTCAGAAGAGACAATGGGGCCAACACTCGCTGCCCCTCGTAACACACCTCCACAAACCATGCATTTCCATACTGCACTCACCCAATCGGTAGAACGTTGGGGGAAGTTCAAGCACCTCCCACTCCACCCCTGACAGCCCAACCAAAAGGCTTCATTACTTGAAATTTGTTCTTGTGCGCTCCCTCCGTAATCCTTCGTCCAAACCCCACCGCGGCATGTCAATTTCAATCTCTCCTCTGTTTCAAAATTAAAAAGAAACAGATTAAAACAATAGTGACTTAGTTTCCTAGAAATCAGTGAACAGTGGGGGGTTGCTACAGGGAATGAGCTAATCAACGTGGGGGTTCACTCAAGGGAAACAAGCACAACAGTCACACTACGTATCCCGGCCGTGATGAAACTCATTTCAAAGCTTCCGATGCTGCATGCCCTGGGTGCTCTCAATCGCCCGGTGTCGCTGCGCATAACAAGCTCAGCCATGATTTCTCGCCCCACCCTGCCATAAAGGTCCTCTCCCTACTCTCAACAAGATCTGACACACAGCAACGCAGCAATAACAATAGGACAAATTGGGTTGGCTGGAGGTCGGGATGCGTAAGCATCGCCAGCGCGCTTAAATGCCAAATGCACACTAACCACATCCGCACTTGCTCATCCGTAAGTTGAACACGCTCTGACCCAACTGCCAGGCGCCCTGTGTATGGCTTTCATGAGCCAGGCAACCAAGGAACTGGTCCCAGGATAAGCCAGGCATTTCAACATCCAACTTTATTTCTCTTGGTCTGGAAATAATCCCTTGCGGAGCCGTGAAACAAATAGTTTCCGAAAACGCGAGCATCAACTCTCTCTGCCATCCCACGTGAGTTTGAAATGTCCTGTGGATCGCCACCAGGCTTGCAGCACCATGAAATACCCCTGGCGGTAGTAACTGGTGCCCGGCACAGATAGGGATAGTGAATTCATCTTCGCCCCAACCACAGTGGGACAACCCATTGCCACGAACGCCATCCACTATACCTGCACTTCTCCAGAGTACACAAGGCGTGTCTAGCAGCAACTAAGATTGCCTTTGCACTTGCATCAACCAGCACACCACAGTAGAAAAAAACTTTCCCACTCCAAATTGATTCCGACGACCAGTACTGCTCTGGTGTGCAGCTTCACAAAGGGCTGCCACCGCTCTCAACTGTAGGCTGCCTCCATCTTGCATTCCTGTGTCAGGCGGGAAAGACAATCACCAAACTCCATAAAGTGCCTTACGCATCGAAAGTTGCAGCCACTGGTGAATCGTCCAAACTCAAAACTATGCGTCCCACCGTCTCTCTTGTTCCATGGACCCAAAAAGCATCAATGCAGAACCGCCCCGTACCACAGGATCTCCAAAGCGCAGGTCCGCGGTTTGAAGAATCGTGTCATGTCCTCATCACCTTCACACCACACGCCATAAGCCCCTCCCGCTCGGTCTGTGCAGGTCCGGTTAGCATAGACTGCACAAATGCGCGATGTTACAAAGTCCTGTGTGTCGTCTGAGCTGGCAGGTCATGCCTGCTAGCTATGCGTTTGTACAATTTCACCACCAGGAAAAAAAGGCAACGAAACGGTGTCTCTGCTTCATGAAGGAGAAGTAAGCTGCGTACCAGACAGCACCTGCGACAATGTTTTGCCCATCAGGACTAGGAAACTGTCCACCAAATTCCAAGTGGGGAGATGGATAGTTACCACAGTGCAACGCTCCAAATCGACACTAGCGAATACATACGCAACACCACCGAATTAATTGGCTACGCGGCTGTGGCCGTCGACTTTATACAACTTGTTCAAAAAACGTTTCGTGTAAATCGGAAAAATCCCGAGTGTGGACGTACCATCACCTAATCCTCCCTTATCCACATGTTGGTGACCCCTTCAAAAGAACCTAAGAAGCTAAAGACACAATCCCTTATCCAGAACCAGTTGTACTAGATTGCTCACAGTACTTCTTCTATGTTCGAATAATTTTATGCTAAACTATCATTCGAACTAATTCCCGGTACTGCAGTAAGATTACGGCCTGTAACCGATCACCGTTAGCCCTTTTAAAATATACTGTTAAATGTTGAGTTACAATTAATTCCAAAACCTTCTGCATGAACTCAATACTGACAATCCTCAGATTCGCACCTACAAAAGCCGGCCTCATGTTGGGAATCTCCTAGACTCACCACTGATAACTGAAACAAAAGAACCAATTAGTTCTCCGCAAGCTTACGCTTAGAAGCACTCCTTTGGTATCTCGATCATCAAGGGGGCCCCACTGTGTTAGCAGCTTCCTGTCTGAGACTTGAAAAAACATGTTGTATTACCGCTTGGAGTTTTTGGCAGCCGTTCTCAAACTCCTCTTTGGCGGCTATTACACCTTGCACATAATGCAAGTGTTAACAGCTCCTTTCCATTTACCTCACAGGATGACTTTAAAAGATGCTTTTAGCCTATTGTTTTACATGGTTAAGCCACACGGTGGCATTTGTAAATCCTTTACTGTTTTTAATTGGGTTGTCATGAATAGATAGCAGGGTAATGTTTCGTTACTGTTAAAGGTAACAAAGACCACAACACCTGACGCAGAGACCAATCAGGAACTAATTTTAAAAGTAGGAGGAATTTTGGGTCGAGCTTTTCCTCTCCGCTAACGAAAGCTCTTCTATCTTCTATCTCTGTTCTCAAATGAAGTAAGGTAAGAAACAATATAGGCTTTAGTGTTGTGTTATATTTACATGCGTAGCTGCCTGGAATGTTCAACAGATATCTTTGTGAATCAGAACTGTTTATTCATCTTTCTTAAGCCATATGCCTGTTATGCATCTGATAGGAGAAAATTTTGATGTCTTTTCTTCTTTTTATAAATTTCTTAAGACGTGATTCTTTCTCTCTGGGTAGTAAGGAACAAGGAAGGGAATCCTCTTATGGTTAGAATCTACGGAGGGAACCTGCAGCATCCAGGGAAT
>NC_133773.1:147557162-147560889 GCF_003597395.2 Chelonoidis abingdonii | reverse complement strand
CCCCCACCTCTCTGCCCCTCCCCTGAGAGCTGCCGTGCCCACCGCCCCCACCTCTCTGCCCCTCCCCTGAGACCCCGCCTGCCCACCACCCTCACCTCTCTGCCTCTCCCATGAGAACCACCCTGCCCACCTCTTTCCTCGGTCATGTCTTCTAATTCCTTGAAACATCAAGGATGGAATAAAAAGCTGAGTTTAAGGCAATGGACTAGAAACCCATTAGGGTCTCTCTATGCTGGTTTGAATCCTACCAACTACAGAGGCTGTTCTGGTTCTTTAGTTGCAAGGGAGCTGGGTCTTGTCTCACTCTCAAGCTATGTCTACACTATTGGGTAATGTGGCTTTAAAGTGTTTTAATTAAACAGCTGTTGCATGTCCACACTATGCCCCTTGTGTTACCAGAGCACATCCATGGTAGAATCTTGGATGGCCACAGAGAGCAGTGCACTGTGGGTAGCTGTGCAACTGGCTGCAGGTGCTTTGGGAAGGGTTTGCAATGCCTCATGGGCCCGTACAGCATCACATGATGCAGGTTTCTCTATCCCATTGTTCCATGGGAATCCTACTAGATTGCCAGCTGCTTTTCAACTGCAATGTGCCTGGTGGGATAGAGAGTGTGTCTGTGTGTATGGGGTAGAGTGAATGTGTGGGCACATTGTCTCTTTGTTCAGACAGCTGCTGCAAGCAACCAGTCCTGAGGGATCAGCCCCCGCTTCCTTCACTGGCTCAGGTCAGCACAGCAGCCTCTGTCACACACACACACTGCTGCCTGCTTAGCTCTGTGTCAGGGGTGCTGGAACAGGGGGGTTCTTTTTCTTTTTTTTTTCTTTTTCTTTTTTTGCTTCCTCTACAGGGAGCCCTGGGCCCTTTAAATCACTAGCCTGGGGAAGCCGGGCCGGGCTGGCACAGCGTACCCACTTTTGCCGGTACCCCATACCGGAACATACCGGCTTACTTTCACCTCTGGAAGGTCCTCACGTAGATCAATAACTGGTTAAAAGCTAGGAAACAAAGGGTAGGACTAGATGGTCAGTTTTCAGGATGCAAACAGGTAACTAGTGGTGTCTGTACTGGGACTATTCAACATATTCATAAACGATCTGCTAAACTGCAAAGTGACAAAATTTGCAGATGATCCAAAACTACAGAGGATAATTAAGTCCAAAGCATCCTGTGAGGAGCTAAAAAGAGATTTCACAAAACTAGGTGAAAGGGCAACAAAATGGCAGATGAAATTCAATGTTGATAAATGCAAAGTGATGCACACTGGCAAACATAATCCCAACTCTACATATAAAACGATGGGATGTAAAATAGCTGTGGCAACTCAAGTGAGAGATCTTGCAGTCACTGTGGATAGTTCTCTGCAAACATCCACTCAGTGTGCAGCGACCAGCAAAAAGCGAACAGAATGTTGGGAGTCATTAAGAAAGGGACAGATAATAAGAGAGAAAACCTTATTGCCACTGTATATATCCATGGTACGCCCACATCTTGAATACTGCATTCAGATATGGTCTCTCCATCTCAGAAAAGATGTATTGGAATTGGAAAAGGTTCAGAAAGGGGTATGGAGTGTCTACCACATGAGGAGAGAATAATAAGACTGGGACTTTTTAGCTTGGAGAAAAGATGACTAAGGGGAAATATGATAGAGGTCTATAAAATCATGACTGGTGTGGAGAAAGTAAATAAGGAAGTGTTACTTATTCCTTCTCATAGCACAAGAACTAGGGGTCACCAAATGAAATAATAGGCAGCCCGTTTAAAACAACAAAGGAAATACTTCACACAACTCAGCTTCGTGAATACGTGCCGAGGAGTGGGAAGGTCAAGAGATAACAGGGTTCAAAAAAAGAGCTAACATCATGGAGGAGAGCTCGACCAGAGGGCAGAAGGTTCCCAGTCTCTGGTTGCTAAGAGATGGTGAGGATAGAGCAATTGATGATACCTGCTTCTCTCTGGGGCACTGGCTTGGGCCTATGGCAGAACCGGAACTGGTCGAGATGGACCCAGTTGACCCATGATGGCGCTTTTATGTCTTCAATTATCTCCTTCATACAGATGCTGGGATTCGCTCAAATGGTCCGAGGTCTCAGCATAAATGCCAGACAACAAACATCTGCTCTGAAGCTCTGCTCCCCTATCTCTATTGCTCATCCTGACCTTGGGCTGCTCCTGCTGTAGTGAAAGAGCAAGCAAGCGCAGAAGCCTTCTGGGACGCAGACTGAGGCTATGTGGAGACACATTGTCTAGACATCAGCGCTGTAAACACAGCCACCCCTCAATTAGGGTTGGTCCAGCCTGAGTCGGCTAACGGATCCCCCAGCAGGTGACGCATAGTTACAGCCGAATAGCATTGGCACTCCTGGTCTACCTGCATGGGTTGCCTAGACAAGTACATCCAGGCAAGATGTGTCTTCGTGCCCTCCCTATCCGATATTTTAACTTTTGAATATTCTTTCCATCGTTTAGAGCTCTGTCATGATCGATGATCAATTGAAGCATGATTTTCTTTATATAATGAAATTCAGGCTAGGATCTGTAACCTCTGTATGTATTCAGCATATATAAGCAATAAACAATTCATTTCTCCAAGCATAAAAATTTTAATTTGACAGTAACTGAATGTCTAACACCTTAGAAAGGAACGTCACACAAGGGGCCCAGTATAAATGGTTCATGTAGGACAACAGCGTGGATTAACCAGCTTAGTTGAAAGGGCGTTCTCTCCGCTTCCCCCGTGATACTGAAGCGCAGCATTGAGAAATTGAAATTGGCCAAAATGCATATCCAAGTGCTAAAAATACAAGTGAGTCAGTCTCTCATTGAATGAGTGACTGAAGATATGTTTAATGAGCTGAGCTTCAATAGCAAGGGTGGCTCGTCCACTGCATTCCATTGCGCTGCGGCACCAATCCCTGGCTTTTTGCCACCTAGGGTCTAGCTACCGCAATTCTCCTTGTCATCACTGGCCCCTGTCGATTCAGAAACCAGGAGAACATAGCAGGAATAGGCGAGTAACGTGGCGAAAACCAAGCAGGAAGAAGTTAACTTGCTTCAGGCCATCGCAATGACATCCTTTCTGTGCCACAATGACAACAACATATGACAATAGACTCAAGACCTCATAGGTAGAAGGACCATCTGATCAGCTAGTCTAACCTCCGCACAAGGCAGGCCCAACACCAGACCCATACACATTTATACAACCTGACCCATGACCTCGGTAGTGAAATCGTCAAATGAATTTGAAGACCAAGCGCAGGGATCCACATCTAAGCGAGTATAGCCTGCCACGCGCAAGAGAAGCGAAACCTCCAGGCCCTCAATTCCGCCCTGGAGAAAATCCTTCCTGACCCCAAATATGGCGACATCAAACCCGACGTGTGGCAAGACGCGCCAGCCACACCCGAAAGAATTCCTCTGCATAATCAGTTCCTCCCATCACATCCCTTCGACAGAGCATCGAGCAGCTTATCTGCGAATAAATCGCAACATCAATTGCCAAATTAAATCATCACCATCATAACATCCCTCGCATATACTTACAAGCTACCTCTTAAAGCCCGATAAGTCTTTGCCCACACTTCCTCGGAGAACGTTCCAATTCATCCCCCAATGTGTAGAACCTTCGACTGAATTTCAGCTAAACTTCTAATATCCAGTTTTACCATTCGTTCTCTCTATTATACTAAATTAAATAATTCCTCTCCCTACCCTAATGTAA
>NC_133773.1:147553237-147555259 GCF_003597395.2 Chelonoidis abingdonii | reverse complement strand
AAAAGCAGTCATTTAAAGTATTGAGAAATTTTGTCTCTGCATTTTGTCCTGAGGTGACATGTACCCATTCAATATGGGGATAACTGAAATCTCCCGCTATTATTGAGTTCTTAGTTTTGATAGCCTCTCTAATTTCCCTTAGGATTTCATCGTCACTATCACGGTCCTGGTCAGGTGATCGATAATAGATCCCTAATGTTATATTCTTATTAGAGCATGAAATTACTATCCATAGAGATTCTATGAAACGTGGATTCATTTAAGATTTTTATTTCATTGCCATGACACCCCCAGCCCAGCTCCTGGCTAAACATCTCCCAGGTGCCCCACCTCCCACAAACACCCACGGCCATCAGTGCCTCCCTAACCCACACAGCCTCCAGCGCGTCTCACTGCCCAGCACCTTTGCCCTGCCACCCCTGAGCTGGAGCTGGGAGATCCCCCTGGCCTGGCTGCCGGGGCATGTGCCCTGGACAGCTCATGCTTCCCCCCAGCTCTTGGCTCTTGTGGGAGAGGAGCCGCACAGCCAGGTCCAGTCACCACACGTTCCTTCCCACCAGCCTGGGGCCGGGTCCTGCTCACCGGTTCTGCACCATGTTCATCACCATCCAGTCGGAGGGATACACTGTCTTGCCGATCAGGTCCTTGAACAGGATGAAGGTCTCCATGAGAAAGTCCTGCCAAGCAAGGAGGCCCTGTTAGGACCCAGGGTGCTGCAGTCGCCTGTGGGCCCTGGGGGCACCTGGGGGCAAGAGTGCCCAGCCCAGGCAGGGCGAGCTGGCTGAGGATGGAGGTGAGGCTGACAGGCTGGGGAAGAGGTGAGAGGATGGGGCACCCAGCTGGTGAGGGAAGGGTTTGCCCATCTCTTCAGGGCTCTCGTAGGGCCCAAAGAGCAAAGTGTCTCCTTCCTGGCCTGGGACCGGGTTGCGCCAGCTCCTCCCCCATGCACTAGCCTGTCTCTAGCTGGCGTCACCACCATGGCCTCTGAGTCTGGCGGCACTGGCTACTGGCTCACTCCCAGGGCCACAGTGCGAGCCCAAGGGCAGGAGACTGGCCCAGGCTCAGGGGACACTGGCCCTCCTCACCTGCTGTCTGGGGGCAGGGACACAGACATGCCTCCTGGCTTTGGGGCTGCCAGGCAATGAGCTCAGCTCAGCCCTCCACAGCCAGCAGCACAGGATCAGGCCAGCTGCCCCCTTGGCAGGGCACCAGAAGGGGTGGGGATGCAGAGGGCACAGCATCCCCCCCACCCTCATACACTGGGTACAAGCTTGTCCCCACTTGGTCCCTCAGAGGCAGCAAGGGGCGAGTGAGCAGGTCTCTTGCCTCTGCCCCGGAGAACAGCAACAGAGGCGCTTGGGCTGGAGGATGCCAAGGACACAGAGCTGGCAGTGGGGCTGCCGTGGGGGAAGGTTTTTGAGGAGCTCGCTCTGGGGTGCCGTGGGGGGTTTGTGCTGAGGAGCTGGAGGTGGGGTACTGTGAGGGAGGGGGTGCCAAGGAGCTGGTTCTGAGGTGCTGTGGTGGGGGCCCGAGGAGCTGGCTCTAGGGTGCTGTGGGGAGGGGTACTGAGGATCTGGAGGTGGGGTACTGTGGGGGAGGGGTTCTGAGGAGCTGGCAGTGGGGGTGCCGTGAGGGATGGGGTGCCGAGGAGCTGGTTCTGGGGTGCCATGGGGGAGGGGGTGCTGAGGAGCTGGAGGTGGGGTACTGTGGGGGAGGGGTTCTGAGGAGCTGGCAGTGAGGGTGCCGTGAGGGATGGGGTGCCAAGGAGCTGGTTCTGGGGTGCCGTGGGGGAGGGGGTGCTGAGGAGCTGGAGGTGGGGTACTGTGGGGGAGGGGTTCTGAGGAGCTGGCAGTGGGGGTGCCGTGAGGGATGGGGTGTCGAGGAGCTGGTTCTGGGGTGCCGTGGGGGAGGGGGTGCTGTGACGTTATTGATAGAAACTGGGACCATATAGAACATGGGTTGCAACCAAGGTTCTGTAGTGGCACCAAATCCTATGTAAAGGGGGTCATATAAGGTGTCTAA
>NC_133773.1:147527844-147553137 GCF_003597395.2 Chelonoidis abingdonii | reverse complement strand
TCAGCTGCTCAGTCCCACCCTTGCACCCCAGAACCATCTCCTCAGCCCCTCCTCCATTGGAACCCCAGAACCCTCTCAGAACCCCCAATCTCCTCATGGCACACCCACTGCAAGCTCTCAGAACCCCTCCCACAGCACCCCACCTCCAGGCTTAGCTCAGCCCACCCTTGGCACCCCAGAATCCAGACCCTACAGCACCCTCCTCATGGGCAACCCAAGAACCAGCTCCTCAGACCCCTCCTCATGCACCCACCGCCAGCTCCTCAGAACCCTCCCCACAAAAAAGTCCCCCCCCTCAGCTCCTCAGCCCCCTTGCGCACTCCCATGAACAGCTCCTCGCACCCCCTCCTCCACATGGCACCCCAGAACCAGCTCCTCAGCAACGCCCCTCCCTCAATGCACCTGAACCCACTCCAGCTCAACCCTCCCTCCACAGCACTACCACTGCAGCTCTCAGGACCTCCCCCCACATACCCACTCCAGATCCTCAGTATCCTCCCCCCACGCACCCATCTCCTGCTCCTCAGACCCCCTGTAGCCCTCTCCAGCTCTTCAGCACCCTCCTTGCACGGCACCCCATAACCAGCTTCTCGGACAACTTCCTTCCCCCACCCGCACCTCGTCCGGAGTCCTGGGCAATGCTCTCGGAAAGCTCCCACAAAGCCAGGCAGACTCTGCGGGAGCCTCTCTCCCTGGAGCAACTTGTTCAGGGCAAGAAGCTCACACGGCTTCATCTTCTGGGTCTCTCCTTGGACAGATTCAGCATCCTCTGCCCCCCGTGCGCTCCCCAGTGAGGCGCCCCAGCGGGTTCTGGGGAAGCACAGGGTCTGCACCCCCACTTGCTAGTCAGACGTGACTCTTAGCCATCCAGTACAACAGAGGTTTATCGATGACAGGAACAGGGTCTAAAACAGAGCTTGTAGGTAAAGCGAACGGGACCTCGGCCGGGTCCACTGGGGGCAGTGAGCCAGACCCCCACGTTGCACTTCACTCTCTCGTCCCCAGCCAGCTCTAGACAACACCCCTCCAGCCTCTCTCTGCTCAGCTCCTTTCCCGGGCCAGGAGGGTCACCTGATCCTTTGTCTTCCACACCTTCAGCCTGGCACCTTTGCAGAGAAGGGGGCCAGGCCATCAGTTGCTAGAGACAGAGTGCCCGGCATTTAGGTGCACTGCCTTTGCTCTGCAGCAATCACACAACCCTTATCCCCATCTAGATACTTAAGAACTGCCTAGGGACATCTGAGGCACCTAACACAGTATTCAGAGCAAGCATTAAGAACATCTCATTTGTCACATCTCTCCCCCCTTCGAAACCAAACTGATGAGGTCACTCCAGCCAGTGACTGGGAAGTTTGAACACCAACATTCCATGGATGCCCCAGCATCTCTCCCATTCCTTGTGTGAGTTACACAGACAGCCAGTCTCACGCCCTCCTTAGGTGAATGTGCTTGATGGCACTCGCAGGCCGCATGTGGGAAGGTTTATGCAGCTTTGAACCCTTTTGCTACCCCAGTACCCATTGGGTTCAAACTGGACGAAGGTCTTCTCCCCAGCACCCTGGTCCGTGATCAGGCTCTCTTTGGTTAAGAGCCCCCCTTTGGCCCTTGCCAAGCTTCTGTGGGTTGGACAGCCGCTCCCACCTGTGTCCCAGATAAAACACCTCTGCAGTCCCCCTTACACTTCCAGCTTTACCGTCAGTCCCACCTCCTTGAGCAGCCCAGCCCCTTTCACCTGGGACACCTGTTCCTCCCAGGTCTGGCTAAAGGCACATGTTATAGTGTCGCCGGGCAAGTTCCCATCGCCCTCGTGCTTGTCTAGAATCTCCCCAGGCTATGCATGGGTCGGCATCGGACACGTGGTGCTTAAAGCTTCTTGATAGTCCCACAAAACCAGATCATCCTGTCTTGCTTGGGATCACCCCCACGGATGAGCCCATGGCTGTAAAACGGCTGGATCCCATCTCAAAGCCAGCATGTCCTTGACTCTCCCGTCCAGGTTCTGGCTGCTTTCCCAGTGACTCTGATGGGGAACACTGATAGGGAGATTGGCTTCCACCTCCAGGAGAAGAGATCCCCAGGGTGTTCCCCCTTCTCTTCCAATCCTTCCCTTTCCGGGTCGGGGTCCCCTCACTCTCCCCATCCAGCAGCTCAAAAGGAAGAACCCTGTGATACCTGGGCAAGCACAGCTGCCTCCGATTCCCCCCAGTTCTACTTCCCCTTGGGAGCCCATTCCCGGTACAGAATCCCTTCTCCCGCAGGACTGTTCCCTGCAGCCTTCCCAAAAGGGGGTTGCAGCGCTGTGGCCAGCAAGTTCCTCAGTCTCCAAGGAGGGATCCTCTGCAGCTCGTCTGGATTCAGCTGCTGGGGCAGGGAGTGGGACCTGCTCCTCTCACTGGCTGGGCCTGGGTCACAGCCCCCCTGAGCCTTGTCCGCTGGTAGCTCCCTCCTGTGTGAATCTTTCCCAGCAGCAGTCTGACCATGGCAAACCTGGCTGGCAAGCGCGCTGCTGGTGCCCCCCACTCACTGTGGGTCTCAGCTCCCCCACGTGCTCAGCGCTGCCCTGGCTGTCCAGTGGGGGCAGTCAGCGAGCTCTCTCTCTCCGTTCCAGCATCAGAGCCAGCGTGAGCCCCTCCTCCAGTGTGCAGGGGCGGGAGCATCTCTCCCTCCCCTCAGTCCCAGGGGGCTGGTTACAGGTAGGCAGGTATCCTGAATCCAGCTGCCCTCCCCCTGCCAGCCAGGTCATCTTGCATTTCAAATGACCATTTCCATCCGCCAATGGGTTCGTGGATTTGAATTCACACCCTCGGCCATTACAGGAGCAGGGCCTGGATCCTGTCCAGGGAGTAGCACGTCACCCCTCAAAGGCCTCACCAGCCGATTATCCGGAGCAACCCCACTATCCAGGCAGCCCGACCCCTTCCTGGGTCTGCAAGGAAACGGGCTAAGGCGTCGGCGAGGGGCTTCACCCCAGGAAGAGTCCTCACCCAGGTCCACAGTTTCACTTCATCATCTGGCGGACATGCACCACCCACCACGTTTCTCTGTTAGTAGCCTTCGCTCGCCCAACGCAGGCTGTTACCCAACTGACGACGACTGGGCAAACCCCTTGTCTCCCTCTCCACGCATCACCAGTCCATGTCTGCTGCGCTTTTCTTCCTTGCGCTTTTCTACCAGCTTTGCTCTCTCTCATAGGTCCTCTCGAGCCTCTCACCTCGGCTCTGCTCTACATCATCTGAGGATCACATCTCACAGATCCCCTGATGAGCGACTTAGCCCGAATCAAGTGAAGACCATTTGGTCTGGTTTGGGACCAGAACCTAGGGGTGCCTGGCGGCTGCTACCAGCCTGCTCCTAGATCCTCTAGGTAGCCCCATCTGGACGAGGAATCTGCTCCTCAGAGCAGTCTTCTCCTCCACTGCACGATTAACTGTGCTTGGTGAACTCCATGCGATACCCTCTTTTGTGCACAGGACACATGTCCTTCCTTAGAGCTGAGATGATAGGCCATCACTTTACCGGTCCAGTGCTCTGGATCTCACAGCCTGTGTCTCTTGGCTCCCCAGGTCTTCCAGGAAGAACCCATGTGTGCCAGCCCTTCTCGTGATCACCAATCTTTGCCAGGGCGAGCGCCGACTCCTCTGCCCTGGGTATCTGCTCCTGCAATCCACCAGGAGAACCCTGCTACTAGCATAAATCCTCTACTCTCCAGGGTTGAGAGCGGCAACGCCTCCTCCGCCCACATGTGACTGCTCGCTGAGTCCTCCAGGGGACACTAGAGTACTCCAACATCCTCCTCGCATGGGCTAACACACTCCCAGAGTGTACTGCACCCCTGACAACGTTTCTCTTGCGCTTCAGCACGCTGGTCCCGATACCCCGTTGTCTTTACTGCCCCAGTCACTACTGCAAGAAGCAGCCATTCACGGTCAGTACAATCCCACCGCTGCAATCAGTTGTCGGGTCCAACCAAGGGCGATGTTCGGAACGCCCACAAAAGAGACCCGTACAGGACTTTTATGGGGAGCCTCCTCTTCCGTGGAGAAACAGCACTTGTTCAGAGCAAGAGACTCACACTCTTCACTCCTGGGTCTCCTTGGAGCATTCAGTCATCCCTGCCCCCTGTGGGTTCCCACAGTCGAGCCCACAGGCGGGGTCGGGAAGCCACAGGGTTCTGATCTTCTCACAAAAACATAGCTGGAGGTGGGGTGCTGTGGGGGAGGGGCTGGTGGTAGGCTGGGGAACAGCACTGCCACTGCCAAGCCTCTTATAACTGCGCAGCCTACAGATCCCACCCCGCAGGACCCCGAACTCCGCCACCATCTCCTAGCAACGTCTGGCGGGGGGTAGCACTCGGGGGGCACTAGTGAGGCGGGAGGCAAGCACAGAAGAGCACCAGCCCCGGCCCCCACCCACAGCTATTGAGCTTTGTGACTCAGGCTCAGGTCTGGCCAGGCCCATGTCCCGCCCCCACTGACCCACCCGACACCAGCCCCGAAGCCCCTTTTCTCCCTGGGGTGTCCGTTGCAGTCTCCTCCTTTCAATCCTGCTCCCACCCTGACTCCGCAGCCCCTCACCCCATCCCATCCCCTCTGCTGCAGAGCTGCTCCTGGAGCTAATGCTCGAGTTGATGCCAGCTGGTGACGCTATGGGAGCTGCTGGCTTTCGCCCCCCACACCCCGGGCCCTAGGCGGCACCCTCCCATAGATGAACCAAAGCGAGACATCACAGCCAGTGAGCCTGGCCAGTGCTTGGGCGCGGCCTGCCAGCTGGGCACTGCCTGGCTGGGTGTGGGAAACCCCTGCCCGCAGCTCATGGGAAGGGACTGGCCTGGGCCATGCAGAAGGGATGCGGAGCAGCTGGGGAGTGTCTGGGACAGGACGGGGGAAGGGGCTGTCTGGCCTGGGGGTGGGTGATACGCCAGCACCACGACGAGCGACAGCCCCGAGAGCTGCCAGGCCGGGCCCTGGAGAGCACAGGCTGAGCGGGTGACTCACCACCAGGTCGGTCCGGGCTGAGAAGGCCTGGATGTAGGAGCTGTAATGGACCTCGTCCATCTGGTTCAGGATGGCTGCCATGCAGGCCACGTAGTGACTCTGAGGAGAGACAGACCCAGGGAGTCAACAGGACATATGCTGAGTGACCCAGGCCTTGGGGTGCAGAGAACCGAGCGATTACTCACTGGGGTCCCCTGGCCTGACCCACGGCCTCAGCCCACCCATAGAATTGTAGGACTGGAAGGGACCTCGAGAGGTCATCTAGTCCGGTCCCCTGCACTCATGGCAGGACTAGGTATTATCTAGACCAGGGGTCGGCAGCTTTTCAGAAGCGGTGCGCCGAGTCTTCATTTATTCACTCTAATTCAAGGTTTTGTGTGCCAGTAATACATTTTAACGTTATTCTCTTTCTAGAAGTCTACAATATATAACTAAACTATTGTTGTATGTAAAGTAAATAAGGTTTTTAAAATGTTAAAGAAGCTTCATTTAAAATTAAATTAAAATGCGGAGCCCCTCGGACAGGTGTCCAGGACCCAGGCATTGTGAGTGCCACTGAAAATCAGCTTGCGTGTCGCCTTCGGTACGTGTGCCATAGGTTGCCTACCCCTGATCTAGACCATCCCTGACAGGTGTTTGTCCAACCCTGCTCTTAAAAACCTCCAATGATGGCGATTCCACAACCTCCCTAGGCAATTTATTCCAGAGCTTAACCACTCTGACAGTTAGGAAGCAAGACCAAACCCCAGCCTAAATCATCCAGCCAGGGCTTTGTCAAGCCTCCTCAAGGAAGGAGATTCTCCATCTCCCTAGTAACCCATTCCATGTGCCTTCACCACCCTCCTAGTGAAAAAGTGTTTCCTAATATCCAACCTAAACCTCCCCACTGCAACTTGAGACCATTGCTCTTGTTCTGCATCAGGTACCACTGAGAACAGCTAAGATCCTCCTCTTTGGAACCCTTCAGGTAGTTGAAGAGCAGCTAATATAATCCCCCTCATTCTTCTCTTCTGCAGACTAAGCAATCCCAGTTCCTCAGCTCTTCCTTGTAAGTCATGTGCCATCAATCCCTGGACTCTCTCCATTTTTCCACATACTTCTTGTAGTGGGGTCAAAACTGGACACAGTACTCCAGTGAGCTTCATCAATGTCGCAGAGGGAATGATCACCCGTCATCGACTGCTGGCAATGCCCTACTTATACAGCCCAAAATGCCGTTAGCCTTTGGCAACAAAGGCACACTTGACTCATATCCAGCTTTCTGTCCACTGTAACCCTACGTCCTTCCTGCAGAACTGCTGCCTAGCCATTCAGTCCCTAGTCTTAGCAGTGCATGGGATTCTTCTGTTCTAAGTGCAGACTCTGCACTTGTCCTTGTTGAACCTCATCAGGTTTCTTTTGGCCCAATCCTCAATTTGTCTAGGTCCCTCTGTATCATATCCCTACCTTCCAGCATATCTATCACTCCTCCCAGTTAGTGTCATCTGCAAACTGGCTGAAGGTGCAATAAATCCCATCTCCAGATCATTGATAAAGATGTCGAACAAAACCGGCCCTAGGACCAACCCTAGGGCACTCCACTTGAAACCGGCTACAACTAGCATTCGAGCCGTTGATGATTATCTGTTGAGCCAATGATCTAGCCAGCTTTCTATCCACCTATTGTTCATTCATCCAGCCCATATTTCTTTAACTTGCTGGCAAGAATACTGTGGGAGACAGTATCAAAAGCTTTGTTAAAGTCAAGGAATAACACGTCCATTGCTTTCCCCTCACCACAGAGACAGTTATCTCCTCATAGAAGGCAGTTAGGTTAGTCAGGCATGACTACCTTGGTGAATCCATGCTGACTGTTCTGATCACTTTCCTTCTGCTCACACGATTTTTCAGGGACTGGGTGAGGCTGACCGGTCTGTAGTTCCCTGGATTCTCTTTCCTCCCTTTTTAAAGATGGGCGCCTACAGTAGCCTATTTGCAGTCATCCGGGACCTCCCCCGATCCCATGAGTTTTCAAAGTAATGGCCAATGCTCTGCACTCACATCCGCCAACTCCTAGCACCCTCGGATGCAGCGCATCTGGCCATGGACTTGTGCTCGTCCAGTTTCTAAATAGTCCTGAACCACTTCTTCTCCACAGAGGCTGGTCACCTCCTCCCATGCTGTGCTGCCAGTGCAGCATTCTGGGAGCTGACCTTGTTATGAGACAGAGGCAAAAAAGCATTGAGTACATTAGCTTTTTCACATCCTTTGTCACTAGGTTGCCTCCCTCATTCAGCCAGGGGCCACACCTTCCTTGACTTCTTGTTTGCTAACATACCTGAAGAAACCTTCTTGTTACTCTTAACTCGCTCGCTAGCTGCAACTCACGTCTGATTTGGTCTTCCTGATTTCACTCCTGCATGCTGAGCAATTTTTATACTCCTCTTGGTCATTGTTCCAATCTTCCACTTCTTGTAAGCTCTCTTTTTGTGTTTAGATCAGCAAGGATTTCACTGTTAAGCCAAGCTGTCGCCTGCCATATTTAATGTTCTTTCTACACATCAGGATGGGTTGTTCTGCACTCAATAAGGATTCTTTAAATACAGCAGCTCTCCTGGCTCCTTCGCCCTCATTGTTATCTCCCAGGGATCCTGCCCATCAGCTCCCTGAGGGAGTCAAAGTCTGCTTTTCTGAAGTCCAAGGTCCGTATTCTGCTGCTCTCCTTTCTTCCTTGTGTCAGGATCCTGAACTTGACCATCTCATGGTAACTGCCTCCCAGGTTCTCATCCACTTTTGCTTCCCCTATTAATTCTTCCCTGTTTGTGAGCATCAGGTCAAGAACAGCTCTGCCCCTAGCTGGTTCTAGGGTAACCAGATGGGATGAAGAAAATATCGGGACACATAGGTGGGGGGGGGGGGGTAGTCCTTCCGGTGGAGCAAAAAAAAAACACCAAAAAAATCGGAGTCCCGGCGTCTCGCTGGCCGAAAGAGAGAAGAGAGGGGGGCAAAAAAAGCGGAGTCCCTCTGGTGGAACAAAACAGAACAAAACAAAAACCAGGAGTGCAAAATATCGGGACAAATTACATCCCGACCAAACATCAATAGGGACGCAGGACAAACGTCTAAAAATCGGGACAGTCCCTATTTTATCGGGATGTCTGGTCACCCTAGCTAGTTCCTCCAGCACTTGCACCAGGAAATTGTCCCCTACACTTTCCAAAAACTTCCTGGATTGTCCAGACATCGCTGTATTGCTCTCACAGCTTGCATCTTTGTAGTACAATGCACCAGGCAATGTCTTTTGAGGTCTACAGGGATGGCTGCAAACTGTTTACAAACCAAGCAAGCACAGTCAAGGCCAGGTTACCGTCATTCCCCAGTGGGTTATACAATCATTCAAGTGGTAGAAGATCCAACAAAAACATGTGCAATGTGTTCCGTTCTTCCAGAATCCCCCTACCAGAGTCATAAAGTCGGACGCTTCATGTCTGGGTTGGGGGCACGTCTGGGATCTCATAAGGTTCAGGGCAAATGGTCACTACAGGAGCAGCTTCTTCCCACCAATGTTCTGGAACTGAGAGCTGTCAAAAATGCTTGCTTACACATTCTACCACTGATCAGGTCCAAGTCAATAAAGATAATGACAGACAATGTGGCATGCATGCAGTACGTCATCCATCAGGGAGCAGTACGTTCCCCATTTCTCTTTGCTGAAGTGACACATAGCCAACCAGATAGTCATCTCAGCTTCATTCCTCCTAGGTATTCAGAACCTGGCAGATGACCTCAGCAGACATTTCTCTCTAAATTACAAATGGTAACTAAACTCCTGAGCCTTCCACGTGATATTCCTAGCCTGGAGGTTCCGCCGTTTGCTGCAGCAGTTGAAGACAATCTCTTACTGTTACTTGAGAACAACCCTGAATCTTTGAGATGAGATTCAGGAGGAATCTCCTTCAGGAAGAACTACAGGTACCTTACATCTACCTGCGAGGAAGGTACACTCTGCCTGCCACTGCATCCAGAGAAGCTCCTATGTAGTCCAGACTCTGTGTTGGACTCAAAATGGATTTTTCAAGGTTCTTTTGGAGGCTCAGGCTGCCAAACAGAGAACACGTCATTTTTACTACTGCCAACGCTCCCTGATATGACCTGCTCTGATCAGCCCATCGTCCAGATACAGGAAAACTACTATCCCCAAACAATGTAGGTGCCAGAATCTTTGATCACATTCTTGGGACAGAAGACAGGCCGAAAGGAACCACCCACTATGACTAGTGCTTGTTGATTAGAAATCAAAGACATCTCTTGTGTCAGGAGGGAATAGTGATATGAAAATATGCATCTTGTAGGTCGACAGTCATGAATCAAGCTCCTAATTCTAACAAGGGAATTATGGGTGCAAGGGTCACCATCATAAATTTCTGCTGTTTTACATATCTGTTTAGAGACCTGACAGCTAAAACTGGTCTCTATCCTCCATACTTCTTGGGAATCAGGAGGTACTTTTAACACAATCCCTGTCCCCTGTGCTGTACAGGAACTGGTTCATGCCTCACAAACACAGAAAGAAGGCAATCTCTTGTGCCAGCAATTGATCATGAGAAGGGCTCTGAAGAGGGAAGGGGAAGGGAAATGGATAGTGTCAGCAGATGTTACCGCTTCCAAAGCCCAACTGTCCAATGTCATACTCTCCCACGTAGCCTGAAAGGGGCCTTCTGGGGTGGGGGGGAATGAATAGTGTAACCAGATGTTACCGCTTCCAAAGCCCAACTGTCCAATGTCATACTCTCCCACGTAGCCTGAAAGGGGCCTTCTGGGGTGGAGGGGGTATATTAAGTTGCAGCTGTAAACCTCTGCTGACTGAGTGGTAGATACACTGGAACAATCCATCAGAACTCAGAGGGGCAGCCATGTTAGTCTGTATCAGGAAAAACAACAAGGAGTCCTTGTGGCACCTTAGAGACTAACACATTTATTTGCGCATAAGCTTCTGTGGGCTAGAACCCAGTTGGTCAGTTGCATGGAGTGGAAAACATAGTAGCAGGTATATATACATAGTACATGAAAAGATGGGAGTTGTCTTACCAAGTCGGGGGTCAGTCTAACGAGACAATTCAATTAACAAGGTATTCAAAGGCATGCTCTGTGTGCCATTTGAAACTCGCTAAATCTCCTCTTATTTACAGGACTATAATCCCTAAAGATTGCAGCATGGCCCTCGAATCCTTTAGTGTGTGGAGAAATGTATCCATGGAGTCTGCAAAGAGCTTGGGACCACCAAAGGGGAGGTCTTTGACAGGGCTTCAAACTTCTCTTGGGAAGCAGGACAGCTGCAGCCAAGATGCTCAACCCTGACCACTGCAGTGGATATCAATCGAGCGACCATATTTGCAGCATCCAATGTGGCCTGGAGCGATGTTCTTGCCAGAAGCTAATCCTCTTGTATAACCACTTTAAATCAGTCATGATGTTCCACTAGCAGGTGCTCAATAAAGGAATTAAATTTGTTGTTGTTTAGATAATCATGTTTGGCCAGGAGTGCCTGATGGTTTGCCACACTTTAATTCAGAATAGCAAACCATCAGGCACTCCTGGCCAAACATGAACCTCTTTTGGCCCTTTGCTATGTCATGAACCTGAACCTCTTTTTGTCCTTTGCTGTGCTGTCTGCCCTGCTCATTAACAGCCTCCAACACCAAGGATTTCGGAGCTGGGTGGGAAAATAGAAACGTCTACTTCCCTGGTAGGGATCTAATACTTTTTATCCGCCCTCTTCTGTGTAGGTGGTGCAGTAGCTGGGGTTTGCCAAACAGTTTTAGTAGGCTCCCTGAGAGCTTCATTGACCAGAATGACAATCTTCATCAATGCTGCAGTATGTAATACATCTAGGAGTTTATGGTGGGACTTCTGAAACTTCTCTAAGGGAATCTGCATTGCATCAACAATTCATCTCATCAGTTCCTGAAATTGTCTAAAGTCATCCACCATAGAAGGTAGCCGAGGCATCACAGCTTTATCAGGTGATGAGGAAGAAATATTAATAAGAGGTGTCACCTCCTTATCTGCCCTGACCTCTTGCTCCTCCATGGTCTCTTTCTCTCAGATAGATGGTGGTAGAGGAGGTTGAAGTGAGTGGGCCCTTCTCTGTTCCTTCTGGTGGTGCAATGACTTGGGGGAGGGATAACTCAGTGGTTTGAGCATTGGCCTGCTAAACCCAGGGTTGTGAGTTAAATCCTTGAGGAGGCCATTTGGGGAACCGGGGTAAAAATCTGGGGATTGTTTCTGCTTTGAGCAGGGGGTTGGACTAGATGACCTCCTGAGGTCCCTTCCAACCCTAATCTTCCATGATTCTATGCAAATTGTTGACAGCAGAACAATCATAGCAAGGCTACTGAGGGGCCCAAATGGCACAGAGGGAGGCAGCCATGTGTGTCCCTGCCAAGTGGGTGCCCTTTGGCATCTATCTTGCGTAGTACATCAGTTTAAGATGGAGAGCAGTGTGTCCTGGAAGAGACAAAGGAAACGTGGATGTAACTTAAGAGTATGAAGAGTCCTTTTCCACATATTCCTGGGGGGAGATAGCTGTTACATTTGCAAGACAGCCAAGGGCAAACATGGTATTCCAGGATACTGGTGGACCAGTTACTGAGAGAATCTGACTGCTGACAACCCCCCAGCACTCATTAACAGGAAACCCTGACTCCAAAGATGCTATCAGGTCCTTAGGGTACCTAAATTCTTGCGGCACCGATGGTGTCAAACAGAGGATCAAGTAGGACCTGTGGAGGGCAGCTTTGGTACCAATGCAGCTGGTACTGAGTGCTTGACCTGGGATTGAGTCGCTTTGATTCCCTCGGCACTGTAGGTGCCTCAGTGGTCTTTGGTACTGGTGATTTTCCTGTTACCGGTTCCAAATGTTGTTCATCATTAGGCTAAGAACTCATCACCGCTATGTCTCTGCTGCTCTCGGTATCGATGTCCCACTGTCTGCAGTGGCTCACCACTGGGAGTGCCGATCTCAGGGCAGACTGTCAAAAAACAGGGCAGACACCCCCAGGTGGTGGTGTGGTCTGTAATTAGATTTCATCAAGCCAGTGACAAATTGGAACTCTTGGATCTCTGTACCAGTCCTCCCCTGGAGTCACAGACAGTCCCCTCAGACTCCCAGTCTCTCTTCCACCCAAAGAACCTGCACTGAGTGAGAAGAGTCACTTATACCAGAAATCACACATCCGGGTACTCCCAGTCCTGAGAGACTGTCACTTACCCCAGATCAGTTGGCAGCCTAGAGTGTACACCAAAGCCAGTGCTGGCATCCACTTCTATAGCAAACTAACAGAAGGGTTAGCTAAGACAAGGAAGTGAGAGTTATTGAGAGTTTAAAGCAGGTAAAATATACATACGGGTGAGTCGTGGTTTGTAATTGCAAATTGTGGCAGTGATGTAATGAACTGCCAGTTTCGCAAAAGTCTTTTCAGGGTGCCCAGATTGTCTCTGGGGATCTCCGCTGTGCATCTGGTACCCTGCTCTGTAAGAGTCCAACTAGGACAGAGATGCAGGATCTTTCCTTGACTCCACACTCACAGCTTCTTCTCGCAGAAAACAAGCTGACAGGGTCACCACTCACGTGGGCTTTTCCTTTGATGGCAGTGCATGAGAAATGCACTTTGAGTCACTGACCTCTGGTCATCACACATGGTGGCCACTTGCTCTGAAATTAGCACTTGTCTGTTAAAGTCCTTCACTAGCATCCCACAAGGCTTCCTTGATGGGCTGATTATTACAGGGTGCACACACGGTCAATGTTGCTGTATTACAGCAGGAGACAGATCAGTGAAAACAATGCAGGTAACATCCCAGTAATTTTCATGGAGTTTAAATATCAAATACACTCTTCTACCTTCAACAATCACTTTGATCTCTACTAATACCCAGGTGAATGGGCCTGAATACACTCTGGCATGACCTTTTCTGCCAGGGTGACAATGTGTACCAGAGATTGGGACTATGTCTGTCTCAGATGATGGACTCCTCTTTGCCTTTGCAGTACCAACATCACTTGGTGCCTGCGTGGCACTCCCTTTGGGACCTGAGGGCTCCATACTCTTCTTGGGTGTCGGTGACAAAGTTTTTCTTGTAAAAGCAGCAGAGTCCTGTGGCACCTTATAGACTAACAGACGTATGGGAGCATGAGCTTTCATGGGTGAATACCCACTTCGTCGGATGCATGTGACCCACGAAAGCTCATGGTCCCATACGTCTGTTAGTCTATAAGGTGCCACAGGACTCTTTGCTGCTTTTACAGATCCAGACTAACACGGCTACCCCTCTGATACTAAAGATTTTCTTGGAGATTTACTCATCTCCTTGTGCTCAGATGTGGGTAATGGAACTACCTTTGCTGAGGTCTTCAGTACCATAGATGTACTTGCTGCCACCGTACCACCTATTTCTCTAGAGGCATCCAGTGACCAAGATATCAATATGGACGAGGCTACAGGGCTTGCTCCATCAGCAGCAGTTTAAATTTGATCTCCCTGTTTTTTGGGGGGATGGGGTAGGGGGGGATGTCTACCCTTGAAGAAAATGAGTATCTTGCACTTACTAGGGATATTGGTATCACCCAAACAGCACAGGCAGTGGGAATGCCCATCGCTGACTGGAATAGCCACATGATAAGAGAGTCACCTTTAGCATTCCAGCGAGTGAAAGAAAGAATGAAAGAAAAGGGAACTGCTGATCCAACAACTACAAACGCTCTCTGCTAACTAACTCCTGCATAGCAGCAGAGAACAGGCACAGCAGTGGGACCCACTGCAGGCTGAAGGCTATGGAGAAGGAACTGACACGCAGCCCCATATAGCCTTAGTGTGGGTGTGGGGCACATGTGCAGGCTGAAAAAGCGCTGCTGCCAAAACCCTCTGATCAGAGGCGCAAGGCACAGCGGAGCACCCACAGGGATGCTCTTGAAGAATTGCTGGTTTTTAATCCATTTAATGTGTGACATAATTAATTTTATATTGCTCTAGGTTTTTAATCAAAATGTCTTACGGTATCGAAGTCAAATGCCTTACAGACGCCTAAGTACATTATATTCCCACTATTACCTTTATCAGCCAAACTTGTAATCTCATAAAAAAAAATCAAGTTAGTTTGACAGGATCTACCTTCCAAAAGCCCATGTTAATTCCATTAGCCTCCTTTAGTTCTTTATTAATTGACTCCAGTAGCAGCCGTGCCACTATCTTGTCTGTGATCAGTGTCAAGCTGACAGGCTTGTAATTTACCTAGGTGAGCCCAGTTACTCTTTTTAAAAATTGCACATTAGCTTTGTTCCAGTCTTCTGGAATTTCCCCAGTGCTCCAAGACTTATTGAAAATCAGCATTAACGGTCCAGTGAGCTCCACAACCAGCTCTTTTAAATCTCTTGCCTACCAGTTATCTGGATATGCTGATTTTAAAATCTTTTAATGTTAGTAGCTTCGGTTTAACATCCGCTAGTGAGACTAATGGAATGGAAAGAGTGTTATCACCATATGATGAGACTGCATCGTCTGTTCTTCCCCAAATATTGAACAGAAATATTTATTGAACACTTCTATTTTTTCCAATTATTGCTAATTCTACAATTCCCATCTAGTGGTCCATCTACAGACCAGTAACATTCCCACCCCCCCCAATATATTTTTTAAAACTCCTTCTTATTATCCTTAACTCTGTTGGCCAGAGAGTTCACCTTGTGTCCTTTGGATTCCCTTATCAATTTTGTACAATGCCTAACTTCTGGTTAATATCATTATAAACTTCCCCTTTCTTTCTATCTTTCTATCTATCTAAGCTGCCTTCTCTTCCCCTCTAACCTAGGTTGTTTTTTTAAGCAGCACAGGTCTTCTTCCTCAGTTGTGGGGCTATGGGTTTTTGGGCATCTAGTAAGATGTTCTTAAACTATTCCCAATTATTATTCACATTTTTCTGATTAAATTCTTCCTCCCAGCTGATCTGGCTCATAATTGTTTTCAGCTTTGTGAAACTGGCCCTATTAAAGAACCGAGTATATCTGTTACTGGTCTGGACTTTATTCTGCTTGGACATTATAAATGTGATCAAGTCATGGGCACTTGTACCTAAGTTACCATTAAGTTTTGCAATCAGTTCTTCTTTATCTGCTAGGACAAGGTCTAATAACAAATTCCCCCACATTGGCTGCAACACTTTTTCAGTTAGGAAATTGTCATCTACAATGTTTAAAAATTCCCAGGGTGTTTTTGTCCTGGCTGCATAAGACTTCCAGCGCACGTCTCTCAAACTGAGTACCCCCAGGATCACAGTGCTTTTGTGCTTACACATTATAGACAGGTGTGTAAGGAGCTCCTAGGCAGAAGGGGCAGGGGGCTCTGCCAGCTCACCCCTGCAGCTCCCATTGGCTGCAGTTTCTGGCCAATGGGAGCTGAGAGCCAGCGCTCATGGCGGGGGCAGTGTGCGGAGCCCCATGGCCTTCCATCCTCCTAGGAGCTTCAGGGACATGCCAGCCACTTCCAGGAAGCCCTGCAGAGTCAGGTAGGGAGCCTGCCAGCCCCCAACCCCCTTCCCCCCACATCAGAGAGGGTCCCAGGCCACATGCCACTGCCTGCCCCCCCAACACCAGCAGGGGTCCCGGGACACCCCCAGCCCAAGTTTTAGTTAGGGACATACAGTACAAGTCATGGACAGGTCACAGCTGTGAATTTTTGTTTACTGCCCGTGACCTGTCCATGACTTTTACTAAAAACACCTGTGACTAAATCGCAGCCTTATCCCTGAGTGGCTGGGACGTCATCCATGTCCCTGCCTGTGGCTGGCTGTGAACATGCAGGGCCTGCCAGAGGTTTGTCGCATGATGCAGCATCAGCGTGAGGGACAGCCCAGGCTGGTGGGTGTGGAGGGCTCAGCAGTTCTACAGCCCAGGTTTCACCCTGGGGACCCGTCACGGTGACCCCTTGTCACGGAGTCCCTGGGCGATGCTCTGGAACTGCTCCCCACTAAGCCAGTCAGGACTTTGGGGAGCCTCCTCTCCCTTGGAGCAGACTTGTTCAGGGCAAGAAGCTCACACGTCTTCACCTCCTGGGTCTCTCCTTGGAGCATTCAGCATCCTCTGCCCCTCCGTGTGCTTCCCACAGCGAGCCCACCCAGGCGGGGTCCTGGGGAAGCCACAGGGTTCTGCACCCCCACTTTGCAGTCAGACGTGACTCTCAGCCAGCAAAACAGAGGTTTATTCGATGACAGGAACAGGGTCTAAAACAGAGCTTGTAGATACAGCAAACCAGACCCCTCGGCCGGGTCCATTCTGGGGGGCAGTGAGCCAGACCCCTAGGTCTGCACTTCACTCCTCGTCCCCAGCAAGCTCCAGACTCACCACCCCCTCCAGCCCCTCCTCTCTGCTCAGCTCCTTTCCCGGGCCAGGAGGTCACCTGATCCCTTTGTCTCCAACACCTTCAGTTGGCACCTTTGCAGAGGAGGGGCCCAGGCCATCAGTTGCTAGGAGACAGACTGCCAGGCATTTAGGTGCACTGGCCCTTTGCTCTGCAGCAATCACACACCCTTATCCCACCACCTAGATACTTAAGAACTGCCTAGGGGACACTGAGGCACCAACACAGTACTCAGAGCAAACATTAAGAACAGTCCCAGTTCGTCACACCCCTTGCTAGAGGCAGTGAGGAACAAGGCAACTCACAATCCTTGGTATCCCAAGAACTGTCACAAGCCCCAGGCAGCAGCCCCGTGTTCCAAGATGGAGTATTAGCGCTTACAGGCACTAGATGGCTTGGGACGTGGCTAATGTGCTGCAGAGCTTTCCACTTGTAGGACAGCAGCTCGAACAGAGGACTTCACTCACCACTTGTCAGGCCAGCACCGCCACAGAGTGACATCTAGAGAGCTTTTTAAAGCCACGGTTTATGGTTAGCTCAGCAAGTCATTGACATTAAAACCACACCCCCAGCTGAACTAGCCATGGCAGCTGGGCAGGGTGTGATCCTTGGAAACCGCAGCTGACTGCACCCAGAGGATGATCCTCAGGGGACCCTAAGCAGCACCTGGGTTTCCTTGGGAGGTGCTCACGAGGGAGTGCTTGAGAGAGTCACCTTCCCTGCTGCTGGCACAGAGCAGCCCATCCATGGCCAGACTGCGCTTTCATCCTCCCCTCTTCCCAATGGCAGAGCGGGACAGGGAGCTGCCAGTCCCACGCCCTGCCCCGCACCATCTCCTGAGAAACCAGAACTAGATGTGACAGTGCCAGCGATGGGTACCCAGGGACACCGGGGACAGAGCGAGCGCTGCCCAGTGTGCCTGCTCCACAGGCGTTAAGCACATCTCTCCCCAGGAATGGCTCAGCCCTCACTCACACCAGCCTAAGTTCTGATGAACATCCCTCCCCTTGGCACCGGGCCGCAGACCCAGTCTGCTCTCTCCCAGCCAGGAGAACGTGTCCCCGGGTTCTACACAACTTGTGTGATGTGGGGGAATGAGAATGTGTCCTGTGCTCCTGTTCAACCTGCTCCCACCGCCGAGCAACAGCCTGGCTCCAAGGCTTTGCAATCTTGCCCAGGCAACCCCCCCACCCCTGTGAAACACTCTAACGCATCAGCGGTGATGCGGGTCCCATTTGGTTCATTTAACTGACACTTGACAATGTCTGGAACCTGCCACCCCTGCCCAGCAAGCACTCAGCAGCCCCATCTCCGGGGCAGAGGCAGAGGAGTGTTCTCCGCAAGAGGCCTCTTCCACTAGGTAAAGCCACACACACAACAACCCAGTGCAAGACACAGCTCCGCCAGGCAGGGGCAACGGAGCCATGTGAGGGTTGGGGACAGAGTCATGGCAGTTTGCGACCCAGGGACGGGCTCACGCTGCAAAGGCTCAAAAGGAAGGTTCCCTGCCAATGGAAACTGACCCATCTGTCCTCAGACCCACTTTCATACCAACCACTATGTGCATGAACGTGAACCCCCTTTACCTTCTGCTCTTCTTCGCTGCTGATGCCCACCGTACCCAAGCGTGAGAGCTGCCCATGATGCTGCAGGGCTTGAAGCTCCTTCCCAGCCCCTGTACCCCACATTTCATCCAGCTCGATGGGAAAAGACAATGAAAATGAGGCCAGCGGAGACACTGGCCAGCGGGTGTGAAGAGGTGGCTAGGCCTTTCCCCTCTAGGGGACACTAGTTCCAATCTAGCCCCAGGCTGGCGGGGGGGCTTGGGGAGGGAATATTCCATTGCTAGGCCTAATCTAGGGGTTCTCAAACTTCACAGCCCCATGACCCCCCTTCTGACAACAATTACTACACGACCCTGCGAGGGAGGACCAAGCCTGAGCCCACCTGAGCTCCACTGCCCTGGACAGGAGTCCAAAGCCACAGCCTGAGCCCCACCACCCAAGGTGGGGAGTCCAAAGCCGAAGCCCAAGGGCTTTAGCCCCAGGCAGGGGGCCTGTAACCTAAGCCCTGCCCCAGACCTCAGCAAGTCTAACACTGGCTGTGGTGACCCCATTAAGACAGGGTCCCACCACGGTTTGAGAACCACTTGAAATCTGACCCCAGGTCATCAGTGACGGACTAGTGCTGCCATCTGGTGGCTACTTTGGATTTTGGTGAAGGGAAGTGTGCACAGGATGACCCAGAAGGAGCACAGCACAAACGGCATTAAGTGGCCCCTCATTAGCAGTATCGGCAGAGAGAGTAGGAAGTGACTGAGCGCTGGAGACTAAGCTCCAGAAGAGAGTCCCACCAGGGCACAGCTGAGGCTGGGGAGCAGCGTGCTGGGGGCTCCTTGCACTGCCAGTGAAGGGCCCTGTTCCGTGGAGCAGGGTCTGTTCCACATTGCACCTTTCCCCAGTGCTCAGGACTATCACGAAGCAGGTGCAGTGAATCCAAGGACATGGGGAGGCTTGGAAAACATTCCAAGGACCCAGAAACTGATCCAGCTAAACAGTAAATGAATAAAAATCAATCCTATTAGCATACAAGTGAAAGAGTGAACATGGCAAGCCAGGAGCTGTGTCCCCGACTGGCCCACAGCTGTGTCAGCAGCACCTGCACAAAGACACCACAGGGCCTTTCTGGGGCAAACTGCAGAGAGAGTCCTGCATTGGCACAGGGGTCATCAGCTGCCCCTACTAATCCATATTCTTTCAGTCCTAGCAGGCATGACTTGCCTGCAAAGTCTGTAATGAATGTCTCCTGGCTCCAACCCAGTCCATGCCCATGACTTTGCTCGGGAGTGCAGGCGACACACAGCGTGCGTGGCAAGGGCCCTTTCTGAGGCAGTGAGCATGTGACATAGGGCAGGCTGGAAACTCACATTCTCACCTATCCTACCTGCCCACAAGCCCAGCTCAGGAGAGACCTGACGGCAGCTCCTGGACAGAGATTGCCTTGGCCTGTGGCTCCGAATGGAACCGCCCCAGCACAAGGACCCGGGGCTCCTCGAGAAGGGAATGCCAAGTGCCATGGTGTTAGCAGGCAGAGCAGCCTACTCCCCTTTCCCCCCGGAGTCTGTCTGTTTGTTTGTTTGTTTGTTTGAAGGACCGTGTGCTGTGGCTGGCAGTTGGAGGCCGTGAGCTTCAAAGGAAGGTTTGAAAGGTCAAAGTCTCTGGTAATTGGCTGAGCCTTAATCAGTGGGCGGGGCATTAACTCAGGCCAGGGCTTTATAAAGCCGCACACAAGTGATCAGGGGCTGCTAACAGGGAGTTTTGCAAGGGAGTTTGGAAGAGGAGTGGGGGTCCCTTGTTGGTCCTACCTGTTCCCCTGTAGTCCCCTTAAAACCTATAATCCAACCCATATTCCAAAACCCCTTTCTTTAAACCACCCTTTCATTAACTAGGAGACAATGCAGGCAGAAGCCCAGCAGGAGAGTGAGGGCTATCCAGAAGTTTTATTGCGCTGAGTGTAGCATGTATGATTACCTGCCTTGTGGGCTTGGTGGCGTATGTGTGCAGTCGGTGCAAGGAGCTCCTGAACGCCCAGAGACCACGTATGGGCTTTGGAGGCCAGGGTGGCGGAACTGGAGGAGCTAAGGGAGGCAGAGAGGTATGTTGATGAGGCTTTCCGGACACTGTAGAATTGTCCACCTCCGCTCAGACAGCCCCTGTGCTGTTGAGGAGGAAGAAAGGCCCAGGGAAGCAGAGCAGTCACATGGAGCAGAGGAAACCTCCCCATAGTTGGGACCCTCCTTCCAGATGGTGCTGGGGTTGCCTCTTGCACTGAGGTTACCTCTCCTGGGGGGAGGGAACTCCAGTTGCTAGGAAAAGGCAGGTGTTAGTAATGGGAGATTCGATCATTAGAAACATAGATAGCTGGGTTTGTGATGATCGGGAGAACCGTATGGTGACTTGCCTGCCTGGTGCGAAGGTTGCGGATCTCTCGAGGCATCTAGACAGACTTATGTGAGAAGAGAAGAGAGGTTACAGTGGCGAGGTAGTAGTATCTGTAGGGAGGAAGATGAGGAGACGACCAATGGATTAGAGCTCGTTTGTATATAAGGGCGAGAGGTTTGGTATTGGGGATGTAAGGGCATGGTAAATTTGAGTACTGGATAAGGGGTAGGGGGTTAAAGGAAAAAGGCAGTGTAGGAGGAGAGGGGGATAGGAAGTGCAGAATTGTTTGATTTGTAGATTTAGAATGTGAGGAGGACGTATGGGGTTTGAGTTAAGGGTTAAGTGTAGATTGTGTAGGGGTAGGGTTGGGTAAGGTTTTGCGGCGCGCTCAAGATGAGAGGTTAAACGCCTGGCACGCTATGAGTGAGTATTGTGAGTCTAGTAACAGTGACTCAGAGAGTAATAAGAAGTATTGCTCACACTAAGTTGACTGTGGGAGGGGGCAAAACAAGGAATTGATGGAGAAAATGGCAAGATAGTAGATGAGTGTTCAGGGGTATCATGATGGATAGGTAGTTGAAGGGTAGGGTAGAAGTTCAGACGAGTAGGGTAGGGATGTATTAGGTTTAGGGTAGGATTGAGGGGTTAGGGTTAAGGGTAGTTAGGGTTAGGATTAGTTGGTCTTAAGGTTAGATGGGGTTAGGAGTGTAGGTTAGGATAGAAGGTTGTGGCGTAGGAGAGTGGGATGGAGAGGGGGGAGGAGGGTAGTTAATAACGGTGTTAGGGTGAGTAGAGGAGTCGGAGTACATGTAGGACTGGGACGAGTTGGCGGCCTGAGTACTGGGATACAGTACATGGGATAGGGATGGGGCTTATGGTCGGAAGTATTAAGGCAAGGCTACAGACGGTTAGGAGTTACGGATGTGGGGGTAGGAAGGAGAGGGATGATATGTCGGTTAAGGTGCTAGGTTTGAAGGGCGTAATGAGTTGGAATCTGTGGGGTATAATCTGGTCATGGTTAGCGTAGTTAAGAGGTGAGGGATGTATGGTTGTGTGCCATGGGATCTAGGGTTTGGGGTAGGCAGTAGTGATGTAGGTTAGGTCGAGAGGTTGGGGTTAGGGTCGAGGGGTAGGGTTGGGTTAGGGGTCTGGGTTAAGGTGACGGTTTGCATGTTGGTGCGAGGTTAGGGTCAGGGAGTGACGAAAGTGAGATTAGAGCAGAACGTATAGGGTTGGAGGTGTGGGGATGAGGGGTGTAGGGTGTAGGATTAAGGTGAGATGAGGGGTTGGGGTTTAAATTGGTCAGGAAAGGAATAAAGGGATATGAGAAAGAGAAGTGAGAGACCGTAGATAGGGGGAGGTAGGATAGTGTATAGGCGCGCGTTTAGGGATTTAGTTTTGGGTTATAGGATTTCTACTGGAGTGTACTGCGCGGGGGGGCGAGGCATAGCGGTATGTCGTTATCCGAAGAACTGATGTGACTCAGACTAGGCAGTGTGGGTTACTTTCTCTTGTGGGGAGCACTATATTTCTGATACAATCTAGATACTTCTAATGCAACATGGCAGACGTAGTAAAATGTGTTCCTGCGAGAGGATAACGAGGTGGTCACTAATAATGATTTAGGGTTCTGGAGAGGGATCTTCCATATCGCGAGGAAAGATAAAGAAGCGATGGGACCCACAGACTTCTGGAAAAAAGGAGAGAGACTCAGGGGGATTTATTGTATATGAGGTCTAAATAATAAATCAAAGTGATGTGGGAGAAATGGATAAAGGAAAAGGTTATTTTTTACTTTGTTCCCACACGCCATAAAAACCAAGAACGGGTCCCCAAAAATAAATTAATTAGGTACACGTTTAAAAAAGCAAATAAAAGGAAGTCTTATTCACCCAAGCAAGTGCAACACAAGATGAACTGTGGAACTCCTTGCCTGAGGAGGAGGTTGTGAAGCCTTGGGACAATTAACAATGTTAAAAAAGGGAACTGGATAAATTCATGGTGGCAGATCCATAATGGCATATTAGTCAGGAATGGGTAGAAATGGTGTTCCTAGCCACCTCTGTTGTCAAGGGTGGAGGGTTGATTGGCAGGTGGATGGCAGGAGAGAGATCACTTGATCATTGCCTGTTAGCTTCACTCCCTCTGGGGCACCTGGCATTGGCCATTGTCGGTAGACAGATACTGGGCTAGATGGACCTTTGGTCTGACCCGGTACGGCCATTCTTATGAGTCCAGTGCATGCAGCTTGTCTCCTCTGGGAGGAGCAGCCAGCAGAGCTGAGTGAGACTGGAGGTTACATAGAAAACTGGGGCTTGGCAGCAAACTGACAGGACGGACACTGCTAAAGCAAGCTGATCTCTTCGAGATTTGATGAGATTAGTTAAGTCATGTGAAAACAGCTCTTCTAGCAGCTGCTGGAATTAGATTCAGGTGAACTCACTGAGCTGCCTGTTACACCTTGTGCCAATGAAACTGTATTTCCATTGATATGACATTACTGGGAAGGGAAGCAGCCAGACCCTGCCATATATATGGATATGGTTCAGCTAGGGAACAGGGAAGCTGTGCACACACTGGCTAGAAATCTGCCAGCAAAGCACCAGTCTGCCCAGCAGCACAACCGACTCACACAACCTCCGGGGGATTCAGATAAAGACTTTTCCCTAGCAGGACTGCAGCATGCAGATGAGCTGCCCCGTTGTGACATGACTGCTGAGTTACCTGCAATGTCACAACCCCACCACAGAGCAGTGAGCTGTTTGTAGCTGCCTGGAATCAAACTGCACATGCGACAACCCAGCAACCAGGTGCAGCGATTGTGGACGTCTCCAGCCAATGGATCTTACAAGAAAAAAACCTGCAGGGGGCTCAGGGCTGCTGGTGGTGGGAAGATGGAGATCAGGGGCACAGAGGGGACAGCGGACACTGGGTACTTGCCGCAGTTCCCACCTTTGCACTTTCTGCCCCACTGCCCTCACATGCAGGGCGAGCTCCCCTTAAACTCCACAAGGCCACCTCATTGGCTCCCTCCAGCTCCCTCTGCCGCCAGGCCTACAATAACCCCCCAGCTGCCCCAAGACCATTCCCGTCTCCCTGCCCCTTGTGCTCCGCCATCTGTCTGGTGTACTCCTGCTCCCTCATCTCCCATGTGGCCTGGGAGCTCCTGGGGCAGGGACTGTCCCCGCTAGATGCTTGCATGACACCTAGCATGGTGGAACCCTGGTCTCTTGGCACTACCATAAAACCAATAACCACAGCAATCAGGTATGTGGAAAGAGGGGGCTCGGAGGCAAGGGGGAGAATACAGAGCATGGGGAAGCTGTGGCTGATGACCCACTTTTGCCATAATACCTACTAGAAACCAACCAGGGAGTGACTGCTGGGCTGGTAGGAGAGTACAGCTGAAGTTAAAAACATACCAACAAACAACAAAGCAAAGGTCTGTGTGTGCTTAACGATTGAGGGAGGGGTCATCCTCTTGGACACCCTTCTGATGGCACCGGTCATCTTGTCCTTGGGCTCTTCCAGGGGAGAAGCACTGTGCTCTGTGTCTGTGCTGCCCCAGCGCCAGGAACTCTATCCCGCCTGGGCGGCACTGCCAGCAGACAGATCATAATCCTAAGGGGCTGGGGAGGGGGCTGAATGAGGCAGCTGGGAGTCAGGGCAGAGGTGGGAGGGGGTGTTTCAGGCCTTATGAAGGACTCGTCATAGCTGGGGCTGTAAACCACACCCAGAGTAGCTGTGAGCAGGGCACTGCATGCCGCTCTGCAGTGCCAAGCTCTGCATCAGACTCTCACAGCCACGGGAAGGGGCTCCCCCCGCAGGCACTGGCTGGGCGGCAGACACCTGCCCAGCTGGATGTGCCAAGTCTCCTTGGCAGGGTTATTCTGTCCAGACTTGGAGGCAGGAGGCACCTTCATCACACACAAGAACCACCCAGCTCTGCCACCAGCAGCAGCATTAACACTCAGCTGGAGTGGGGCTCTTCTCCAAGGCCAGACCAGACTCGTACACCCCCACCCAGCACAGGCCCTATCCTGCTGCACGTGTAACGCTGACAGACCCGTTCACTGGTGGGTGGGATTGAACCTGGGATCTCGGGAGCTTAGTGCATGAGGCTCGACTGCACGAGCAAAAAGCCAGCCGGCTGTAGGGCAGACTCATCATCTCTCTCTCTAAGTGGTCTCGTCTGGGTACCACTAGATTGGCCAGAATCCCACACGCTGGAGGGGTTTGGGTCACACACGCAGCCAGCCAGCCTATCCCATAGACCCTGCCGCTCAGCCCCTCAGGGCTCTGCAGGCCAGACACGACCTCTGTAAACACAGGCCAAAGAACAGGGCCAGTTTCCTCTGCCCTGACTGTGTCTGGCTAAAGCACCTCCCAGACAGGCCTCCAGTCCTGGTTTCAAGACACCAAGAAGAGGGAGAATCTGCCCTTTGCTTAGGAGCTGGTTCCACTTCCAGCAGTTACTGACCAGGGTGGGCTCTCCTGTGTGCCTGGTTCAGCTTCCAGGCACGGTCTGGGTTCACCTCCTCCCCTACAGGGCCCGGGAGCTTCTCGCAGCCAAGCTGCTCACGCCCCATGGTCAAGCCACCCTCCCTCCATCCCCTATCTGCTGCGCTCACCCGAGCCAGCTCGAGAGACTCCTGCTGGGGATTTTCTCCAGCCCCAGGCACTTCCCTGCAACTCTTCAACCCCTTTCAAAGTGCCGCCCCGAGAGCGGCCGCCTGCTTCAGCCCCCGCCGCACCAATGCCCCGCACAGGAGCGCTCCCCACTGCCCGGCGCCCCCCTCCCCAGCACATGCCCTGCGGCCACCCCCGGGCTCCCTGCCGCGGCCGCCCAGCCCGCACATGCCCCGCCTGGCCGCCCGGCTGATGACACATCGCTTGGCACCGACCTGCCTCCCGGCTCCGCCTCCTCCAGCTCCTCCTCCCCGGCCCGGCAGCCAGCGCAGCCCGGCA